>NW_028168595.1:0-226353 GCF_964237585.1 Gallinula chloropus | reverse complement strand
CTGGCCTGAAAGCCCCACAGGGGGCCCACAAGCAGCCCCTCTCAATTTGGGTCTGGGGGCTTTCGCTGGGCAGGGAACCTTGGAGGTACCTGCAAGGTTGCAGTTCGCGGCCCGAGAAGCACTCTCCGGCCAACATGCCAAACGTCCAGCAATAGCTCCCAAACGAAAGGGGCCAGCAGCCAAAGACCTAGGTGGCCTGAAAGCCCCCCAGGGGGCCCACAAGCAGCCCCTCTCAATTTGGGTCTGGGGGCATTCGCTGGGCAGGGAACCTTGGAGGTACCTGCAAGGTTGCAGTTCGCGGCCCGAGAAGCACTCTCCGGCCAACATGCCAAACGTCCAGCAATAGCTCCCAAACGAAAGGGGTCAGCAGCCAAAAACCTAGGTGGCCTGAAAGCCCCCCAGGGGGCCCACAAGCAGCCCCTCTCAATTTGGGTCTGGGGGCTTTCGCTGGGCGGGGAACCTTGGAGGGACCTGCAAGGTTGCAGTTCGCGGCCCGAGAAGCACTCTCCGGCCAACATGCCAAACGTCCAGCAATAGCTCCCAAAGGAAAGGGGCCAGCAGCCAAAGACCTAGCTGGCCTGAAAGCCCCACAGGGGGCCCACAAGCAGCCCCTCTCAATTTGGGTCTGGGGGCTTTCGCGGGGCAGGGAACCTTGGAGGTACCTGCAAGGTTGCAGTTCGCGGCCCGAGAAGCACTCTCCGGCCAACATGCCAAACGTCCAGCAATAGCTCCCAAACGAAAGGGGCCAGCAGCCAAAGACCTAGGTGGCCTGAAAGCCCCCCAGGGGGCCCACAAGCAGCCCCTCTCAATTTGGGTCTGGGGGCATTCGCTGGGCAGGGAACCTTGGAGGTACCTGCAAGGTTGCAGTTCGCGGCCCGAGAAGCACTCTCCGGCCAACATGCCAAACGTCCAGCAATAGCTCCCAAACGAAAGGGGTCAGCAGCCAAAAACCTAACTGGCCTGAAAGCCCCCCAGGGGGCCCACAAGCAGCCCCTCTCAATTTGGGTCTGGGGGCTTTCGCTGGGCGGGGAACCTTGGAGGGACCTGCAAGGTTGCAGTTCGCGGCCCGAGAAGCACTCTCCGGCCAACATGCCAAACGTCCAGCAATAGCTCCCAAAGGAAAGGGGCCAGCAGCCAAAGACCTAGGTGGCCTGAAAGCCCCCCAGGGGGCCCACAAGCAGCCCCTCTCAATTTGGGTCTGGGGGCTTTCGCTGGGCGGGGAACATTGAAGAGACCTGCAAGGTTGCAGTTCGCGGCCCGAGAAGCACTCTCCGGCCAACATGCCAAACGTCCAGCAATAGCTCCCAAACGAAAGGGGCCAGCAGCCAAAGACCTAGCTGGCCTGAAAGCCTCCCAGGGGGCCCACAAGCAGCCCCTCTCAATTTGGGTCTGGGGGCTTTCGCTGGGCGGGGAACCTTGGAGGGACCTGCAAGGTTGCAGTTCGCGGCCCGAGAAGCACTCTCCGGCCAACATGCCAAACGTCCAGCAATAGCTCCCAAACGAAAGGGGCCAGCACCCAAAGACCTAGCTGGCCTGAAAGCCCCCCAGGGGGCCCACAAGCAGCCCCTCTCAATTTGGGTCTGGGGGCTTTCGCTGGGCAGGGAACCTTGGAGGTACCTGCAAGGTTGCAGTTCGCGGCCCGAGAAGCACTCTCCGGCCAACATGCCAAACGTCCAGCAATAGCTCCCAAAGGAAAGGGGCCAGCAGCCAAAGACCTAGCTGGCCTGAAAGCCCCCCAGGGGGCCCACAAGCAGCCCCTCTCAATTTGGGTCTGGGGGCTTTCGCTGGGCAGGGAACCTTGGAGGTACCTGCAAGGTTGCAGTTCGCGGCCCGAGAAGCACTCTCCGGCCAACATGCCAAACGTCCAGCAATAGCTCCCAAACGAAAGGGGCCAGCAGCCAAAGACCTAGGTGGCCTGAAAGCCCCCCAGGGGGCCCACAAGCAGCCCCTCTCAATTTGGGTCTGGGGGCTTTCGCTGGGCAGGGAACCTTGGAGGGACCTGCAAGGTTGCAGTTCGCGGCCCGAGAAGCACTCTCCGGCCAACATGCCAAACGTCCAGCAATAGCTCCCAAACGAAAGGGGCCAGCAGCCAAAAACCTAGCTGGCCTGAAAGCCCCCCAGGGGGCCCACAAGCAGCCCCTCTCAATTTGGGTCTGGGGGCTTTCGCTGGGCGGGGAACCTTGGAGGGACCTGCAAGGTTGCAGTTCGCGGCCCGAGAAGCACTCTCCGGCCAACATGCCAAACGTCCAGCAATAGCTCCCAAAGGAAAGGGGCCAGCACCCAAAGACCTAGCTGGCCTGAAAGCCCCCCAGGGGGCCCACAAGCAGCCCCTCTCAATTTGGGTCTGGGGGCTTTCGCTGGGCAGGGAACCTTGGAGGTACCTGCAAGGTTGCAGTTCGCGGCCCGAGAAGCACTCTCCGGCCAACATGCCAAACGTCCAGCAATAGCTCCCAAACGAAAGGGGCCAGCAGCCAAAGACCTAGCTGGCCTGAAAGCCCCCCAGGGGGCCCACAAGCAGCCCCTCTCAATTTGGGTCTGGGGGCTTTCGCTGGGCGGGGAACCTTGGAGGGACCTGCAAGGTTGCAGTTCGCGGCCCGAGAAGCACTCTCCGGCCAACATGCCAAACGTCCAGCAATAGCTCCCAAACGAAAGGGGCCAGCAGCCAAAGACCTAGCTGGCCTGAAAGCCCCCCAGGGGGCCCACAAGCAGCCCCTCTCCATTTGGGTCTGGGGGCTTTCGCTGGGTGGGGAACCTTGCAGGTACCTGCAAGGTTGCAGTTCGCGGCCCGAGAAGCACTCTCCGGCCAACATGCCAAACGTCCAGCAATAGCTCCCAAACGAAAGGGGCCAGCAGCCAAAGACCTAGCTGGCCTGAAAGCCTCCCAGGGGGCCCACAAGCAGCCCCTCTCAATTTGGGTCTGGGGGCTTTCGCTGGGCAGGGAACCTTGGAGGTACCTGCAAGGTTGCAGTTCGCGGCCCGAGAAGCACTCTCCGGCCAACATGCCAAACGTCCAGCAATAGCTCCCAAACGAAAGGGGCCAGCAGCCAAAGACCTAGCTGGCCTGAAAGCCCCCCAGGGGGCCCACAAGCAGCCCCTCTCAATTTGGGTCTGGGGGCTTTCGCTGGGCAGGGAACCTTGGAGGTACCTGCAAGGTTGCAGTTCGCGGCCCGAGAAGCACTCTCCGGCCAACATGCCAAACGTCCAGCAATAGCTCCCAAACGAAAGGGGCCAGCAGACAAAAACCTAGCTGGCCTGAAAGCCCCCCAGGGGGCCCACAAGCAGCCCCTCTCAATTTGGGTCTGGGGGCTTTCGCTGGGCGGGGAACCTTGGAGGGACCTGCAAGGTTGCAGTTCGCGGCCCGAGAAGCACTCTCCGGCCAACATGCCAAACGTCCAGCAATAGCTCCCAAACGAAAGGGGCCAGCAGCCAAAGACCTAGCTGGCCTGAAAGCCCCCCAGGGGGCCCACAAGCAGCCCCTCTCAATTTGGGTCTGGGGGCTTTCGCTGGGCTGGGAACATTGAAGAGACCTGCAAGGTTGCAGTTCGCGGCCCGAGAAGCACTCTCCGGCCAACATGCCAAACGTCCAGCAATAGCTCCCAAACGAAAGGGGCCAGCAGCCAAAGACCTAGGTGGCCTGAAAGCCCCCCAGGGGGCCCACAAGCAGCCCCTCTCAATTTGGGTCTGGGGGCTTTCGCTGGGCGGGGAACCTTGGAGGTACCTGCAAGGTTGCAGTTCGCGGCCCGAGAAGCACTCTCCGGCCAACATGCCAAACGTCCAGCAATAGCTCCCAAACGAAAGGGGCCAGCAGCCAAAGACCTAGCTGGCCTGAAAGCCCCCCAGGGGGCCCACAAGCAGCCCCTCTCAATTTGGGTCTGGGGGCTTTCGCTGGGCGGGGAACCTTGGAGGGACCTGCAAGGTTGCAGTTCGCGGCCCGAGAAGCACTCTCCGGCCAACATGCCAAACGTCCAGCAATAGCTCCCAAAGGAAAGGGGCCAGCAGCCAAAGACCTAGCTGGCCTGAAAGCCCCCCAGGGGGCCCACAAGCAGCCCCTCTCAATTTGGGTCTGGGGGCTTTCGCTGGGCGGGGAACCTTGGAGGGACCTGCAAGGTTGCAGTTCGCGGCCCGAGAAGCACTCTCCGGCCAACATGCCAAACGTCCAGCAATAGCTCCCAAACGAAAGGGGCCAGCAGCCAAAGACCTAGCTGGCCTGAAAGCCCCCCAGGGGGCCCACAAGCAGCCCCTCTCAATTTGGGTCTGGGGGCTTTCGCTGGGCGGGGAACATTGAAGAGACCTGCAAGGTTGCAGTTCGCGGCCCGAGAAGCACTCTCCGGCCAACATGCCAAACGTCCAGCAATAGCTCCCAAACGAAAGGGGCCAGCAGCCAAAGACCTAGCTGGCCTGAAAGCCTCCCAGGGGGCCCACAAGCAGCCCCTCTCAATTTGGGTCTGGGGGCTTTCGCTGGGCGGGGAACCTTGGAGGTACCTGCAAGGTTGCAGTTCGCGGCCCGAGAAGCACTCTCCGGCCAACATGCCAAACGTCCAGCAATAGCTCCCAAACGAAAGGGGCCAGCAGCCAAAGACCTAGGTGGCCTGAAAGCCCCCCAGGGGGCCCACAAGCAGCCCCTCTCAATTTGGGTCTGGGGGCTTTCGCTGGGCAGGGAACCTTGGAGGTACCTGCAAGGTTGCAGTTCGCGGCCCGAGAAGCACTCTCCGGCCAACATGCCAAACGTCCAGCAATAGCTCCCAAAGGAAAGGGGCCAGCACCCAAAGACCTAGCTGGCCTGAAAGCCCCCCAGGGGGCCCACAAGCAGCCCCTCTCAATTTGGGTCTGGGGGCTTTCGCTGGGCGGGGAACCTTGGAGGGACCTGCAAGGTTGCAGTTCGCGGCCCGAGAAGCACTCTCCGGCCAACATGCCAAACGTCCAGCAATAGCTCCCAAACGAAAGGGGCCAGCAGCCAAAGACCTAGCTGGCCTGAAAGCCCCCCAGGGGGCCCACAAGCAGCCCCTCTCAATTTGGGTCTGGGGGCTTTCGCTGGGCGGGGAACCTTGGAGAGACCTGCAAGGTTGCAGTTGGCGGCCCGAGAAGCACTCTCCGGCCAACATGCCAAACGTCCAGCAATAGCTCCCAAACGAAAGGGGCCAGCAGCCAAAGACCTAGCTGGCCTGAAAGCCCCCCAGGGGGCCCACAAGCAGCCCCTCTCAATTTGGGTCTGGGGGCTTTCGCTGGGCGGGGAACATTGAAGAGACCTGCAACGTTGCAGTTCGCGGCCCGAGAAGCACTCTCCGGCCAACATGCCAAACGTCCAGCAATAGCTCCCAAACGAAAGGGGCCAGCAGCCAAAGACCTAGCTGGCCTGAAAGCCTCCCAGGGGGCCCACAAGCAGCCCCTCTCAATTTGGGTCTGGGGGCTTTCGCTGGGCAGGGAACCTTGGAGGTACCTGCAAGGTTGTAGTTCGCGGCCCGAGAAGCACTCTCCGGCCAACATGCCAAACGTCCAGCAATAGCTCCCAAACGAAAGGGGCCAGCAGCCAAAGACCTAGGTGGCCTGAAAGCCCCCCAGGGGGCCCACAAGCAGCCCCTCTCAATTTGGGTCTGGGGGCTTTCGCTGGGCAGGGAACCTTGGAGGTACCTGCAAGGTTGCAGTTCGCGGCCCGAGAAGCACTCTCCGGCCAACATGCCAAACGTCCAGCAATAGCTCCCAAAGGAAAGGGGCCAGCAGACAAAGACCTAGGTGGCCTGAAAGCCCCCCAGGGGGCCCACAAGCAGCCCCTCTCAATTTGGGTCTGGGGGCTTTCGCTGGGCGGGGAACCTTGGAGGGACCTGCAAGGTTGCAGTTCGCGGCCCGAGAAGCACTCTCCGGCCAACATGCCAAACGTCCAGCAATAGCTCCCAAAGGAAAGGGGCCAGCAGCCAAAGACCTAGGTGGCCTGAAAGCCCCCCAGGGGGCCCACAAGCAGCCCCTCTCAATTTGGGTCTGGGGGCTTTCGCTGGGCAGGGAACCTTGGAGGTACCTGCAAGGTTGCAGTTCGCGGCCCGAGAAGCACTCTCCGGCCAACATGCCAAACGTCCAGCAATAGCTCCCAAACGAAAGGGGCCAGCAGCCAAAGACCTAGCTGGCCTGAAAGCCCCCCAGGGGGCCCACAAGCAGCCCCTCTCAATTTGGGTCTGGGGGCTTTCGCTGGGCGGGGAACCTTGGAGGGACCTGCAAGGTTGCAGTTCGCGGCCCGAGAAGCACTCTCCGGCCAACATGCCAAACGTCCAGCAATAGCTCCCAAAGGAAAGGGGCCAGCACCCAAAGACCTAGCTGGCCTGAAAGCCCCCCAGGGGGCCCACAAGCAGCCCCTCTCAATTTGGGTCTGGGGGCTTTCGCTGGGCGGGGAACCTTGGAGGGACCTGCAAGGTTGCAGTTCGCGGCCCGAGAAGCACTCTCCGGCCAACATGCCAAACGTCCAGCAATAGCTCCCAAACGAAAGGGGCCAGCAGCCAAAGACCTAGGTGGCCTGAAAGCCCCCCAGGGGGCCCACAAGCAGCCCCTCTAAATTTGGGTTCTGGGGGCTTTCGCTGGGCAGGGAACCTTGGAGGGACCTGCAAGGTTGCAGTTGGCGGCCCGAGAAGCACTCTCCGGCCAACATGCCAAACGTCCAGCAATAGCTCCCAAAGGAAAGGGGCCAGCAGCCAAAGACCTAGCTGGCCTGAAAGCCCCACAGGGGGCCCACAAGCAGCCCCTCTCAATTTGGGTCTGGGGGCTTTCGCTGGGCGGGGAACCTTGGAGGTACCTGCAAGGTTGCAGTTCGCGGCCCGAGAAGCACTCTCCGGCCAACATGCCAAACGTCCAGCAATAGCTCCCAAACGAAAGGGGCCAGCAGCCAAAGACCTAGCTGGCCTGAAAGCCTCCCAGGGGGCCCACAAGCAACCCCTCTCAATTTGGGTCTGGGGGCTTTCGCTGGGCAGGGAACCTTGGAGGTACCTGCAAGGTTGCAGTTCGCGGCCCGAGAAGCACTCTCCGGCCAACATGCCAAACGTCCAGCAATAGCTCCCAAAGGAAAGGGGCCAGCAGCCAAAGACCTAGGTGGCCTGAAAGCCCCCCAGGGGGCCCACAAGCAGCCCCTCTCAATTTGGGTCTGGGGGCTTTCGCTGGGCGGGGAACCTTGGAGGGACCTGCAAGGTTGCAGTTCGCGGCCCGAGAAGCACTCTCCGGCCAACATGCCAAACGTCCAGCAATAGCTCCCAAAGGAAAGGGGCCAGCAGCCAAAGACCTAGGTGGCCTGAAAGCCCCCCAGGGGGCCCACAAGCAGCCCCTCTCAATTTGGGTCTGGGGGCTTTCGCTGGGCAGGGAACCTTGGAGGTACCTGCAAGGTTGCAGTTCGCGGCCCGAGAAGCACTCTCCGGCCAACATGCCAAACGTCCAGCAATAGCTCCCAAACGAAAGGGGCCAGCAGCCAAAGACCTAGCTGGCCTGAAAGCCCCCCAGGGGGCCCACAAGCAGCCCCTCTCAATTTGGGTCTGGGGGCTTTCGCTGGGCGGGGAACCTTGGAGGGACCTGCAAGGTTGCAGTTCGCGGCCCGAGAAGCACTCTCCGGCCAACATGCCAAACGTCCAGCAATAGCTCCCAAAGGAAAGGGGCCAGCACCCAAAGACCTAGCTGGCCTGAAAGCCCCCCAGGGGGCCCACAAGCAGCCCCTCTCAATTTGGGTCTGGGGGCTTTCGCTGGGCGGGGAACCTTGGAGGGACCTGCAAGGTTGCAGTTCGCGGCCCGAGAAGCACTCTCCGGCCAACATGCCAAACGTCCAGCAATAGCTCCCAAACGAAAGGGGCCAGCAGCCAAAGACCTAGGTGGCCTGAAAGCCCCCCAGGGGGCCCACAAGCAGCCCCTCTAAATTTGGGTCTGGGGGCTTTCGCTGGGCAGGGAACCTTGGAGGGACCTGCAAGGTTGCAGTTGGCGGCCCGAGAAGCACTCTCCGGCCAACATGCCAAACGTCCAGCAATAGCTCCCAAAGGAAAGGGGCCAGCAGCCAAAGACCTAGCTGGCCTGAAAGCCCCACAGGGGGCCCACAAGCAGCCCCTCTCAATTTGGGTCTGGGGGCTTTCGCTGGGCGGGGAACCTTGGAGGTACCTGCAAGGTTGCAGTTCGCGGCCCGAGAAGCACTCTCCGACCAACATGCCAAACGTCCAGCAATAGCTCCCAAACGAAAGGGGCCAGCAGCCAAAGACCTAGCTGGCCTGAAAGCCTCCCAGGGGGCCCACAAGCAACCCCTCTCAATTTGGGTCTGGGGGCTTTCGCTGGGCAGGGAACCTTGGAGGTACCTGCAAGGTTGCAGTTCGCGGCCCGAGAAGCACTCTCCGGCCAACATGCCAAACGTCCAGCAATAGCTCCCAAACGAAAGGGGCCAGCAGCCAAAGACCTAGCTGGCCTGAAAGCCCCCCAGGGGGCCCACAAGCAGCCCCTCTCAATTTGGGTCTGGGGGCTTTCGCTGGGCAGGGAACCTTGGAGGTACCTGCAAGGTTGCAGTTGGCGGCCCGAGAAGCACTCTCCGGCCAACATGCCAAACGTCCAGCAATAGCTCCCAAACGAAAGGGGCCAGCAGCCAAAGACCTAGCTGGCCTGAAAGCCCCCCAGGGGGCCCACAAGCAGCCCCTCTCAATTTGGGTCTGGGGGCTTTCGCTGGGCGGGGAACCTTGGAGGGACCTGCAAGGTTGCAGTTCGCGGCCCGAGAAGCACTCTCCGGCCAACATGCCAAACGTCCAGCAATAGCTCCCAAACGAAAGGGGCCAGCAGCCAAAGACCTAGGTGGCCTGAAAGCCCCCCAGGGGGCCCACAAGCAGCCCCTCTCAATTTGGGTCTGGGGGCTTTCGCTGGGCGGGGAACCTTGGAGGGACCTGCAAGGTTGCAGTTCGCGGCCCGAGAAGCACTCTCCGGCCAACATGCCAAACGTCCAGCAATAGCTCCCAAACGAAAGGGGCCAGCAGCCAAAGACCTAGCTGGCCTGAAAGCCCCCCAGGGGGCCCACAAGCAGCCCCTCTCAATTTGGGTCTGGGGGCTTTCGCTGGGCAGGGAACCTTGGAGGTACCTGCAAGGTTGCAGTTCGCGTTCCGAGAAGCACTCTCCGGCCAATATGCCAAACGTCCAGCAATAGCTCCCAAACGAAAGGGGCCAGCAGACAAAAACCTAGCTGGCCTGAAAGCCCCCCAGGGGGCCCACAAGCAGCCCCTCTCAATTTGGGTCTGGGGGCTTTCGCTGGGCGGGGAACCTTGGAGGGACCTGCAAGGTTGCAGTTCGCGGCCCGAGAAGCACTCTCCGGCCAACATGCCAAACGTCCAGCAATAGCTCCCAAACGAAAGGGGCCAGCAGCCAAAGACCTAGCTGGCCTGAAAGCCCCCCAGGGGGCCCACAAGCAGCCCCTCTCAATTTGGGTCTGGGGGCTTTCGCTGGGCGGGGAACCTTGGAGGGACCTGCAAGGTTGCAGTTCGCGGCCCGAGAAGCACTCTCCGGCCAATATGCCAAACGTCCAGCAATAGCTCCCAAACGAAAGGGGCCAGCAGCCAAAGACCTAGGTGGCCTGAAAGCCCCCCAGGGGGCCCACAAGCAGCCCCTCTCAATTTGGGTCTGGGGGCTTTCGCTGGGCGGGGAACCTTGGAGGGACCTGCAAGGTTGCAGTTCGCGGCCCGAGAAGCACTCTCCGGCCAACATGCCAAACGTCCAGCAATAGCTCCCAAACGAAAGGGGCCAGCAGCCAAAGACCTAGCTGGCCTGAAAGCCCCACAGGGGGCCCACAAGCAGCCCCTCTCAATTTGGGTCTGGGGGCTTTCGCTGGGCTGGGAACATTGAAGAGACCTGCAAGGTTGCAGTTCGCGGCCCGAGAAGCACTCTCCGGCCAACATGCCAAACGTCCAGCAATAGCTCCCAAACGAAAGGGGCCAGCAGCCAAAGACCTAGCTGGCCTGAAAGCCCCCCAGGGGGCCCACAAGCAGCCCCTCTCAATTTGGGTCTGGGGGCTTTCGCTGGGCGGGGAACCTTGGAGGTACCTGCAAGGTTGCAGTTCGCGGCCCGAGAAGCACTCTCCGGCCAACATGCCAAACGTCCAGCAATAGCTCCCAAACGAAAGGGGCCAGCAGCCAAAGACCTAGCTGGCCTGAAAGCCCCCCAGGGGGCCCACAAGCAGCCCCTCTCAATTTGGGTCTGGGGGCTTTCGCTGGGCGGGGAACCTTGGAGGGACCTGCAAGGTTGCAGTTCGCGGCCCGAGAAGCACTCTCCGGCCAACATGCCAAACGTCCAGCAATAGCTCCCAAAGGAAAGGGGCCAGCAGCCAAAGACCTAGCTGGCCTGAAAGCCCCCCAGGGGGCCCACAAGCAGCCCCTCTCAATTTGGGTCTGGGGGCTTTCGCTGGGCGGGGAACCTTGGAGGGACCTGCAAGGTTGCAGTTCGCGGCCCGAGAAGCACTCTCCGGCCAACATGCCAAACGTCCAGCAATAGCTCCCAAACGAAAGGGGCCAGCAGCCAAAGACCTAGCTGGCCTGAAAGCCTCCCAGGGGGCCCACAAGCAGCCCCTCTCAATTTGGGTCTGGGGGCTTTCGCTGGGCGGGGAACCTTGGAGGTACCTGCAAGGTTGCAGTTCGCGGCCCGAGAAGCACTCTCCGGCCAACATGCCAAACGTCCAGCAATAGCTCCCAAAGGAAAGGGGCCAGCAGCCAAAGACCTAGGTGGCCTGAAAGCCCCCCAGGGGGCCCACAAGCAGCCCCTCTCAATTTGGGTCTGGGGGCTTTCGCTGGGCAGGGAACCTTGGAGGTACCTGCAAGGTTGCAGTTCGCGGCCCGAGAAGCACTCTCCGGCCAACATGCCAAACGTCCAGCAATAGCTCCCAAAGGAAAGGGGCCAGCACCCAAAGACCTAGCTGGCCTGAAAGCCCCCCAGGGGGCCCACAAGCAGCCCCTCTCAATTTGGGTCTGGGGGCTTTCGCTGGGCGGGGAACCTTGGAGGGACCTGCAAGGTTGCAGTTCGCGGCCCGAGAAGCACTCTCCGGCCAACATGCCAAACGTCCAGCAATAGCTCCCAAACGAAAGGGGCCAGCAGACAAAAACCTAGCTGGCCTGAAAGCCCCCCAGGGGGCCCACAAGCAGCCCCTCTCAATTTGGGTCTGGGGGCTTTCGCTGGGCGGGGAACCTTGGAGGGACCTGCAAGGTTGCAGTTGGCGGCCCGAGAAGCACTCTCCGGCCAACATGCCAAACGTCCAGCAATAGCTCCCAAACGAAAGGGGCCAGCAGCCAAAGACCTAGCTGGCCTGAAAGCCCCCCAGGGGGCCCACAAGCAGCCCCTCTCAATTTGGGTCTGGGGGCTTTCGCTGGGCGGGGAACATTGAAGAGACCTGCAAGGTTGCAGTTCGCGGCCCGAGAAGCACTCTCCGGCCAACATGCCAAACGTCCAGCAACAGCTCCCAAACGAAAGGGGCCAGCAGCCAAAGACCTAGCTGGCCTGAAAGCCTCCCAGGGGGCCCACAAGCAGCCCCTCTCAATTTGGGTCTGGGGGCTTTCGCTGGGCAGGGAACCTTGGAGGTACCTGCAAGGTTGCAGTTGGCGGCCCGAGAAGCACTCTCCGGCCAACATGCCAAACGTCCAGCAATAGCTCCCAAACGAAAGGGGCCAGCAGCCAAAGACCTAGGTGGCCTGAAAGCCCCCCAGGGGGCCCACAAGCAGCCCCTCTCAATTTGGGTCTGGGGGCTTTCGCTGGGCAGGGAACCTTGGAGGTACCTGCAAGGTTGCAGTTCGCGGCCCGAGAAGCACTCTCCGGCCAACATGCCAAACGTCCAGCAATAGCTCCCAAAGGAAAGGGGCCAGCAGCCAAAGACCTAGCTGGCCTGAAAGCCCCCCAGGGGGCCCACAAGCAGCCCCTCTCAATTTGGGTCTGGGGGCTTTCGCTGGGCGGGGAACCTTGGAGGGACCTGCAAGGTTGCAGTTCGCGGCCCGAGAAGCACTCTCCGGCCAACATGCCAAACGTCCAGCAATAGCTCCCAAACGAAAGGGGCCAGCAGCCAAAGACCTAGGTGGCCTGAAAGCCCCCCAGGGGGCCCACAAGCAGCCCCTCTCAATTTGGGTCTGGGGGCTTTCGCTGGGCAGGGAACCTTGGAGGTACCTGCAAGGTTGCAGTTCGCGGCCCGAGAAGCACTCTCCGGCCAACATGCCAAACGTCCAGCAATAGCTCCCAAACGAAAGGGGCCAGCAGCCAAAGACCTAGCTGGCCTGAAAGCCCCCCAGGGGGCCCACAAGCAGCCCCTCTCAATTTGGGTCTGGGGGCTTTCGCTGGGCGGGGAACCTTGGAGGGACCTGCAAGGTTGCAGTTCGCGGCCCGAGAAGCACTCTCCGGCCAACATGCCAAACGTCCAGCAATAGCTCCCAAAGGAAAGGGGCCAGCACCCAAAGACCTAGCTGGCCTGAAAGCCCCCCAGGGGGCCCACAAGCAGCCCCTCTCAATTTGGGTCTGGGGGCTTTCGCTGGGCGGGGAACCTTGGAGGGACCTGCAAGGTTGCAGTTCGCGGCCCGAGAAGCACTCTCCGGCCAACATGCCAAACGTCCAGCAATAGCTCCCAAACGAAAGGGGCCAGCAGCCAAAGACCTAGGTGGCCTGAAAGCCCCCCAGGGGGCCCACAAGCAGCCCCTCTAAATTTGGGTCTGGGGGCTTTCGCTGGGCAGGGAACCTTGGAGGGACCTGCAAGGTTGCAGTTGGCGGCCCGAGAAGCACTCTCCGGCCAACATGCCAAACGTCCAGCAATAGCTCCCAAAGGAAAGGGGCCAGCAGCCAAAGACCTAGCTGGCCTGAAAGCCCCACAGGGGGCCCACAAGCAGCCCCTCTCAATTTGGGTCTGGGGGCTTTCGCTGGGCGGGGAACCTTGGAGGTACCTGCAAGGTTGCAGTTCGCGGCCCGAGAAGCACTCTCCGGCCAACATGCCAAACGTCCAGCAATAGCTCCCAAACGAAAGGGGCCAGCAGCCAAAGACCTAGCTGGCCTGAAAGCCTCCCAGGGGGCCCACAAGCAACCCCTCTCAATTTGGGTCTGGGGGCTTTCGCTGGGCAGGGAACCTTGGAGGTACCTGCAAGGTTGCAGTTCGCGGCCCGAGAAGCACTCTCCGGCCAACATGCCAAACGTCCAGCAATAGCTCCCAAACGAAAGGGGCCAGCAGCCAAAGACCTAGCTGGCCTGAAAGCCCCCCAGGGGGCCCACAAGCAGCCCCTCTCAATTTGGGTCTGGGGGCTTTCGCTGGGCAGGGAACCTTGGAGGTACCTGCAAGGTTGCAGTTGGCGGCCCGAGAAGCACTCTCCGGCCAACATGCCAAACGTCCAGCAATAGCTCCCAAACGAAAGGGGCCAGCAGCCAAAGACCTAGCTGGCCTGAAAGCCCCCCAGGGGGCCCACAAGCAGCCCCTCTCAATTTGGGTCTGGGGGCTTTCGCTGGGCGGGGAACCTTGGAGGGACCTGCAAGGTTGCAGTTCGCGGCCCGAGAAGCACTCTCCGGCCAACATGCCAAACGTCCAGCAATAGCTCCCAAACGAAAGGGGCCAGCAGCCAAAGACCTAGGTGGCCTGAAAGCCCCCCAGGGGGCCCACAAGCAGCCCCTCTCAATTTGGGTCTGGGGGCTTTCGCTGGGCGGGGAACCTTGGAGGGACCTGCAAGGTTGCAGTTCGCGGCCCGAGAAGCACTCTCCGGCCAACATGCCAAACGTCCAGCAATAGCTCCCAAACGAAAGGGGCCAGCAGCCAAAGACCTAGCTGGCCTGAAAGCCCCCCAGGGGGCCCACAAGCAGCCCCTCTCAATTTGGGTCTGGGGGCTTTCGCTGGGCAGGGAACCTTGGAGGTACCTGCAAGGTTGCAGTTCGCGGCCCGAGAAGCACTCTCCGGCCAACATGCCAAACGTCCAGCAATAGCTCCCAAACGAAAGGGGCCAGCAGCCAAAGACCTAGCTGGCCTGAAAGCCCCCCAGGGGGCCCACAAGCAGCCCCTCTCAATTTGGGTCTGGGGGCTTTCGCTGGGCGGGGAACCTTGGAGGGACCTGCAAGGTTGCAGTTGGCGGCCCGAGAAGCACTCTCCGGCCAACATGCCAAACGTCCAGCAATAGCTCCCAAACGAAAGGGGCCAGCAGCCAAAGACCTAGCTGGCCTGAAAGCCCCCCAGGGGGCCCACAAGCAGCCCCTCTCAATTTGGGTCTGGGGGCTTTCGCTGGGCGGGGAACCTTGCAGGTACCTGCAAGGTTGCAGTTCGCGGCCCGAGAAGCACTCTCCGGCCAACATGCCAAACGTCCAGCAATAGCTCCCAAACGAAAGGGGCCAGCAGCCAAAGACCTAGCTGGCCTGAAAGCCTCCCAGGGGGCCCACAAGCAACCCCTCTCAATTTGGGTCTGGGGGCTTTCGCTGGGCAGGGAACCTTGGAGGTACCTGCAAGGTTGCAGTTCGCGGCCCGAGAAGCACTCTCCGGCCAACATGCCAAACGTCCAGCAATAGCTCCCAAAGGAAAGGGGCCAGCAGCCAAAGACCTAGCTGGCCTGAAAGCCCCCCAGGGGGCCCACAAGCAGCCCCTCTCAATTTGGGTCTGGGGGCTTTCGCTGGGCAGGGAACCTTGGAGGTACCTGCAAGGTTGCAGTTGGCGGCCCGAGAAGCACTCTCCGGCCAACATGCCAAACGTCCAGCAATAGCTCCCAAACGAAAGGGGCCAGCAGCCAAAGACCTAGCTGGCCTGAAAGCCCCCCAGGGGGCCCACAAGCAGCCCCTCTCAATTTGGGTCTGGGGGCTTTCGCTGGGCGGGGAACCTTGGAGGTACCTGCAAGGTTGCAGTTCGCGTTCCGAGAAGCACTCTCCGGCCAACATGCCAAACGTCCAGCAATAGCTCCCAAACGAAAGGGGCCAGCAGCCAAAGACCTAGCTGGCCTGAAAGCCTCCCAGGGGGCCCACAAGCAGCCCCTCTCAATTTGGGTCTGGGGGCTTTCGCTGGGCAGGGAACCTTGGAGGTACCTGCAAGGTTGCAGTTCGCGGCCCGAGAAGCACTCTCCGGCCAACATGCCAAACGTCCAGCAATAGCTCCCAAACGAAAGGGGCCAGCAGCCAAAGACCTAGCTGGCCTGAAAGCCCCCCAGGGGGCCCACAAGCAGCCCCTCTCAATTTGGGTCTGGGGGCTTTCGCTGGGCAGGGAACCTTGGAGGTACCTGCAAGGTTGCAGTTCGCGGCCCGAGAAGCACTCTCCGGCCAACATGCCAAACGTCCAGCAATAGCTCCCAAACGAAAGGGGCCAGCAGCCAAAGACCTAGCTGGCCTGAAAGCCCCCCAGGGGGCCCACAAGCAGCCCCTCTCAAGTTGGGTCTGGGGGCTTTCGCTGGGCGGGGAACCTTGGAGGGACCTGCAAGGTTGCAGTTCGCGGCCCGAGAAGCACTCTCCGGCCAACATGCCAAACGTCCAGCAATAGCTCCCAAAGGAAAGGGGCCAGCAGACAAAAACCTAGCTGGCCTGAAAGCCCCCCAGGGGGCCCACAAGCAGCCCCTCTCAATTTGGGTCTGGGGGCTTTCGCTGGGCGGGGAACCTTGCAGGTACCTGCAAGGTTGCAGTTCGCGGCCCGAGAAGCACTCTCCGGCCAACATGCCAAACGTCCAGCAATAGCTCCCAAACGAAAGGGGCCAGCAGCCAAAGACCTAGCTGGCCTGAAAGCCCCCCAGGGGGCCCACAAGCAGCCCCTCTCAATTTGGGTCTGGGGGCTTTCGCTGGGCGGGGAACATTGAAGAGACCTGCAAGGTTGCAGTTCGCGGCCCGAGAAGCACTCTCCGGCCAACATGCCAAACGTCCAGCAATAGCTCCCAAACGAAAGGGGCCAGCAGCCAAAGACCTAGCTGGCCTGAAAGCCTCCCAGGGGGCCCACAAGCAGCCCCTCTCAATTTGGGTCTGGGGGCTTTCGCTGGGCGGGGAACCTTGGAGGTACCTGCAAGGTTGCAGTTCGCGGCCCGAGAAGCACTCTCCGGCCAACATGCCAAACGTCCAGCAATAGCTCCCAAAGGAAAGGGGCCAGCAGCCAAAGACCTAGGTGGCCTGAAAGCCCCCCAGGGGGCCCACAAGCAGCCCCTCTCAATTTGGGTCTGGGGGCTTTCGCTGGGCAGGGAACCTTGGAGGTACCTGCAAGGTTGCAGTTCGCGGCCCGAGAAGCACTCTCCGGCCAACATGCCAAACGTCCAGCAATAGCTCCCAAAGGAAAGGGGCCAGCACCCAAAGACCTAGCTGGCCTGAAAGCCCCCCAGGGGGCCCACAAGCAGCCCCTCTCAATTTGGGTCTGGGGGCTTTCGCTGGGCGGGGAACCTTGGAGGGACCTGCAAGGTTGCAGTTCGCGGCCCGAGAAGCACTCTCCGGCCAACATGCCAAACGTCCAGCAATAGCTCCCAAACGAAAGGGGCCAGCAGACAAAAACCTAGCTGGCCTGAAAGCCCCCCAGGGGGCCCACAAGCAGCCCCTCTCAATTTGGGTCTGGGGGCTTTCGCTGGGCGGGGAACCTTGGAGGGACCTGCAAGGTTGCAGTTGGCGGCCCGAGAAGCACTCTCCGGCCAACATGCCAAACGTCCAGCAATAGCTCCCAAACGAAAGGGGCCAGCAGCCAAAGACCTAGCTGGCCTGAAAGCCCCCCAGGGGGCCCACAAGCAGCCCCTCTCAATTTGGGTCTGGGGGCTTTCGCTGGGCGGGGAACATTGAAGAGACCTGCAAGGTTGCAGTTCGCGGCCCGAGAAGCACTCTCCGGCCAACATGCCAAACGTCCAGCAACAGCTCCCAAACGAAAGGGGCCAGCAGCCAAAGACCTAGCTGGCCTGAAAGCCTCCCAGGGGGCCCACAAGCAGCCCCTCTCAATTTGGGTCTGGGGGCTTTCGCTGGGCAGGGAACCTTGGAGGTACCTGCAAGGTTGCAGTTGGCGGCCCGAGAAGCACTCTCCGGCCAACATGCCAAACGTCCAGCAATAGCTCCCAAACGAAAGGGGCCAGCAGCCAAAGACCTAGGTGGCCTGAAAGCCCCCCAGGGGGCCCACAAGCAGCCCCTCTCAATTTGGGTCTGGGGGCTTTCGCTGGGCAGGGAACCTTGGAGGTACCTGCAAGGTTGCAGTTCGCGGCCCGAGAAGCACTCTCCGGCCAACATGCCAAACGTCCAGCAATAGCTCCCAAAGGAAAGGGGCCAGCAGCCAAAGACCTAGCTGGCCTGAAAGCCCCCCAGGGGGCCCACAAGCAGCCCCTCTCAATTTGGGTCTGGGGGCTTTCGCTGGGCGGGGAACCTTGGAGGGACCTGCAAGGTTGCAGTTCGCGGCCCGAGAAGCACTCTCCGGCCAACATGCCAAACGTCCAGCAATAGCTCCCAAACGAAAGGGGCCAGCAGCCAAAGACCTAGGTGGCCTGAAAGCCCCCCAGGGGGCCCACAAGCAGCCCCTCTCAATTTGGGTCTGGGGGCTTTCGCTGGGCAGGGAACCTTGGAGGTACCTGCAAGGTTGCAGTTCGCGGCCCGAGAAGCACTCTCCGGCCAACATGCCAAACGTCCAGCAATAGCTCCCAAACGAAAGGGGCCAGCAGCCAAAGACCTCGGTGGCCTGAAAGCCCCCCAGGGGGCCCACAAGCAGCCCCTCTCAATTTGGGTCTGGGGGCTTTCGCTGGGCGGGGAACCTTGGAGGGACCTGCAAGGTTGCAGTTCGCGGCCCGAGAAGCACTCTCCGGCCAACATGCCAAACGTCCAGCAATAGCTCCCAAAGGAAAGGGGCCAGCAGCCAAAGACCTAGCTGGCCTGAAAGCCCCCCAGGGGGCCCACAAGCAGCCCCTCTCAATTTGGGTCTGGGGGCTTTCGCTGGGCGGGGAACCTTGGAGGGACCTGCAAGGTTGCAGTTGGCGGCCCGAGAAGCACTCTCCGGCCAACATGCCAAACGTCCAGCAATAGCTCCCAAACGAAAGGGGCCAGCAGCCAAAGACCTAGCTGGCCTGAAAGCCCCCCAGGGGGCCCACAAGCAGCCCCTCTCAATTTGGGTCTGGGGGCTTTCGCTGGGCGGGGAACCTTGCAGGTACCTGCAAGGTTGCAGTTCGCGGCCCGAGAAGCACTCTCCGGCCAACATGCCAAACGTCCAGCAATAGCTCCCAAACGAAAGGGGCCAGCAGCCAAAGACCTAGCTGGCCTGAAAGCCTCCCAGGGGGCCCACAAGCAACCCCTCTCAATTTGGGTCTGGGGGCTTTCGCTGGGCAGGGAACCTTGGAGGTACCTGCAAGGTTGCAGTTCGCGGCCCGAGAAGCACTCTCCGGCCAACATGCCAAACGTCCAGCAATAGCTCCCAAAGGAAAGGGGCCAGCAGCCAAAGACCTAGCTGGCCTGAAAGCCCCCCAGGGGGCCCACAAGCAGCCCCTCTCAATTTGGGTCTGGGGGCTTTCGCTGGGCAGGGAACCTTGGAGGTACCTGCAAGGTTGCAGTTGGCGGCCCGAGAAGCACTCTCCGGCCAACATGCCAAACGTCCAGCAATAGCTCCCAAACGAAAGGGGCCAGCAGCCAAAGACCTAGCTGGCCTGAAAGCCCCCCAGGGGGCCCACAAGCAGCCCCTCTCAATTTGGGTCTGGGGGCTTTCGCTGGGCGGGGAACCTTGGAGGTACCTGCAAGGTTGCAGTTCGCGTTCCGAGAAGCACTCTCCGGCCAACATGCCAAACGTCCAGCAATAGCTCCCAAACGAAAGGGGCCAGCAGCCAAAGACCTAGCTGGCCTGAAAGCCTCCCAGGGGGCCCACAAGCAGCCCCTCTCAATTTGGGTCTGGGGGCTTTCGCTGGGCAGGGAACCTTGGAGGTACCTGCAAGGTTGCAGTTCGCGGCCCGAGAAGCACTCTCCGGCCAACATGCCAAACGTCCAGCAATAGCTCCCAAACGAAAGGGGCCAGCAGCCAAAGACCTAGCTGGCCTGAAAGCCCCCCAGGGGGCCCACAAGCAGCCCCTCTCAATTTGGGTCTGGGGGCTTTCGCTGGGCAGGGAACCTTGGAGGTACCTGCAAGGTTGCAGTTCGCGGCCCGAGAAGCACTCTCCGGCCAACATGCCAAACGTCCAGCAATAGCTCCCAAACGAAAGGGGCCAGCAGCCAAAGACCTAGCTGGCCTGAAAGCCCCCCAGGGGGCCCACAAGCAGCCCCTCTCAAGTTGGGTCTGGGGGCTTTCGCTGGGCGGGGAACCTTGGAGGGACCTGCAAGGTTGCAGTTCGCGGCCCGAGAAGCACTCTCCGGCCAACATGCCAAACGTCCAGCAATAGCTCCCAAAGGAAAGGGGCCAGCAGACAAAAACCTAGCTGGCCTGAAAGCCCCCCAGGGGGCCCACAAGCAGCCCCTCTCAATTTGGGTCTGGGGGCTTTCGCTGGGCGGGGAACCTTGCAGGTACCTGGAAGGTTGCAGTTGGCGGCCCGAGAAGCACTCTCCGGCCAACATGCCAAACGTCCAGCAATAGCTCCCAAACGAAAGGGGCCAGCAGCCAAAGACCTAGCTGGCCTGAAAGCCCCCCAGGGGGCCCACAAGCAGCCCCTCTCAATTTGGGTCTGGGGGCTTTCGCTGGGCGGGGAACATTGAAGAGACCTGCAAGGTTGCAGTTCGCGGCCCGAGAAGCACTCTCCGGCCAACATGCCAAACGTCCAGCAATAGCTCCCAAACGAAAGGGGCCAGCAGCCAAAGACCTAGCTGGCCTGAAAGCCCCCCAGGGGGCCCACAAGCAGCCCCTCTCAATTTGGGTCTGGGGGCTTTCGCTGGGCGGGGAACATTGAAGAGACCTGCAAGGTTGCAGTTCGCGGCCCGAGAAGCACTCTCCGGCCAACATGCCAAACGTCCAGCAATAGCTCCCAAACGAAAGGGGCCAGCAGCCAAAGACCTAGCTGGCCTGAAAGCCCCCCAGGGGGCCCACAAGCAGCCCCTCTCAATTTGGGTCTGGGGGCTTTCGCTGGGCAGGGAACCTTGGAGGTACCTGCAAGGTTGCAGTTCGCGGCCCGAGAAGCACTCTCCGGCCAACATGCCAAACGTCCAGCAATAGCTCCCAAACGAAAGGGGCCAGCAGCCAAAGACCTAGCTGGCCTGAAAGCCCCACAGGGGGCCCACAAGCAGCCCCTCTCAATTTGGGTCTGGGGGCTTTCGCTGGGCGGGGAACCTTGCAGGGACCTGCAAGGTTGCAGTTCGCGGCCCGAGAAGCACTCTCCGGCCAACATGCCAAACGTCCAGCAATAGCTCCCAAACGAAAGGGGCCAGCAGCCAAAGACCTAGGTGGCCTGAAAGCCCCCCAGGGGGCCCACAAGCAGCCCCTCTCAATTTGGGTCTGGGGGCTTTCGCTGGGCGGGGAACCTTGCAGGTACCTGCAAGGTTGCAGTTCGCGGCCCGAGAAGCACTCTCCGGCCAACATGACAAACGTCCAGCAATAGCTCCCAAACGAAAGGGGCCAGCAGACAAAGACCTAGGTGGCCTGAAAGCCACCCAGGGGGCCCACAAGCAGCCCCTCTCAATTTGGGTCTGGGGGCTTTCGCTGGGCGGGGAACCTTGGAGGGACCTGCAAGGTTGCAGTTCGCGGCCCGAGAAGCACTCTCCGGCCAACATGCCAAACGTCCAGCAATAGCTCCCAAACGAAAGGGGCCAGCCGCCAAAGACCTAGGTGGCCTGAAAGCCCCCCAGGGGGCCCACAAGCAGCCCCTCTCAATTTGGGTCTGGTGGCTTTCGCTGGGCGGGGAACCTTGCAGGTACCTGCAAGGTTGCAGTTCGCGGCCCGAGAAGCACTCTCCGGCCAACATGCCAAACGTCCAGCAATAGCTCCCAAACGAAAGGGGCCAGCAGCCAAAGACCTAGCTGGCCTGAAAGCCCCCCAGGGGGCCCACAAGCAGCCCCTCTCAATTTGGGTCTGGGGGCTTTCGCTGGGCGGGGAACCTTGGAGGGACCTGCAAGGTTGCAGTTCGCGGCCCGAGAAGCACTCTCCGGCCAACATGCCAAACGTCCAGCAATAGCTCCCAAACGAAAGGGGCCAGCAGCCAAAGACCTAGCTGGCCTGAAAGCCCCCCAGGGGGCCCACAAGCAGCCCCTCTCAATTTGGGTCTGGGGGCTTTCGCTGGGCGGGGAACCTTGCAGGTACCTGGAAGGTTGCAGTTGGCGGCCCGAGAAGCACTCTCCGGCCAACATGCCAAACGTCCAGCAATAGCTCCCAAACGAAAGGGGCCAGCAGCCAAAGACCTAGCTGGCCTGAAAGCCCCCCAGGGGGCCCACAAGCAGCCCCTCTCAATTTGGGTCTGGGGGCTTTCGCTGGGCGGGGAACCTTGGAGGTACCTGCAAGGTTGCAGTTCGCGGCCCGAGAAGCACTCTCCGGCCAACATGCCAAACGTCCAGCAATAGCTCCCAAAGGAAAGGGCCAGCAGCCAAAGACCTAGCTGGCCTGAAAGCCCCCCAAAGGGCCCACAAGCAGCCCCTCTCAATTTGGGTCTGGGGGCTTTCGCTGGGCGGGGAACCTTGGAGGGACCTGCAAGGTTGCAGTTCGCGGCCCGAGAAGCACTCTCCGGCCAACATGCCAAACGTCCAGCAATAGCTCCCAAACGAAAGGGGCCAGCAGCCAAAGACCTAGGTGGCCTGAAAGCCCCCCAGGGGGCCCACAAGCAGCCCCTCTCAATTTGGGTCTGGGGGCTTTCGCTGGGCGGGGAACCTTGGAGGTACCTGCAAGGTTGCAGTTCGCGGCCCGAGAAGCACTCTCCGGCCAACATGCCAAACGTCCAGCAATAGCTCCCAAACGAAAGGGGCCAGCAGCCAAAGACCTAGCTGGCCTGAAAGCCCCCCAGGGGGCCCACAAGCAGCCCCTCTCAATTTGGGTCTGGGGGCTTTCGCTGGGCGGGGAACCTTGGAGGGACCTGCAAGGTTGCAGTTCGCGGCCCGAGAAGCACTCTCCGGCCAACATGCCAAACGTCCAGCAATAGCTCCCAAACGAAAGGGGCCAGCAGCCAAAGACCTAGCTGGCCTGAAAGCCCCCCAGGGGGCCCACAAGCAGCCCCTCTCAATTTGGGTCTGGGGGCTTTCGCTGGGCGGGGAACCTTGGAGGGACCTGCAAGGTTGCAGTTCGCGGCCCGAGAAGCACTCTCCGGCCAACATGCCAAACGTCCAGCAATAGCTCCCAAAGGAAAGGGCCAGCAGCCAAAGACCTAGCTGGCCTGAAAGCCCCCCAAAGGGCCCACAAGCAGCCCCTCTCAATTTGGGTCTGGGGGCTTTCGCTGGGCGGGGAACCTTGGAGGGACCTGCAAGGTTGCAGTTCGCGGCCCGAGAAGCACTCTCCGGCCAACATGCCAAACGTCCAGCAATAGCTCCCAAACGAAAGGGGCCAGCAGCCAAAGACCTAGCTGGCCTGAAAGCCCCCCAGGGGGCCCACAAGCAGCCCCTCTCAATTTGGGTCTGGGGGCTTTCGCTGGGCGGGGAACCTTGGAGGGACCTGCAAGGTTGCAGTTCGCGGCCCGAGAAGCACTCTCCGGCCAACATGCCAAACGTCCAGCAATAGCTCCCAAACGAAAGGGGCCAGCAGCCAAAGACCTAGGTGGCCTGAAAGCCCCCCAGGGGGCCCACAAGCAGCCCCTCTAAATTTGGGTCTGGGGGCTTTCGCTGGGCGGGGAACCTTGGAGGGACCTGCAAGGTTGCAGTTCGCGGCCCGAGAAGCACTCTCCGGCCAACATGCCAAACGTCCAGCAATAGCTCCCAAACGAAAGGGGCCAGCAGCCAAAGACCTAGCTGGCCTGAAAGCCTCCCAGGGGGCCCACAAGCAACCCCTCTCAATTTGGGTCTGGGGGCTTTCGCTGGGCAGGGAACCTTGGAGGTACCTGCAAGGTTGCAGTTCGCGGCCCGAGAAGCACTCTCCGGCCAACATGCCAAACGTCCAGCAATAGCTCCCAAACGAAAGGGGCCAGCAGCCAAAGACCTAGGTGGCCTGAAAGCCCCCCAGGGGGCCCACAAGCAGCCCCTCTCAATTTGGGTCTGGGGGCTTTCGCTGGGCAGGGAACCTTGGAGGTACCTGCAAGGTTGCAGTTCGCGGCCCGAGAAGCACTCTCCGGCCAACATGCCAAACGTCCAGCAATAGCTCCCAAACGAAAGGGGCCAGCAGCCAAAGACCTAGCTGGCCTGAAAGCCCCCCAGGGGGCCCACAAGCAGCCCCTCTCAATTTGGGTCTGGGGGCTTTCGCTGGGCGGGGAACCTTGGAGGGACCTGCAAGGTTGCAGTTCGCGGCCCGAGAAGCACTCTCCGGCCAACATGCCAAACGTCCAGCAATAGCTCCCAAACGAAAGGGGCCAGCAGACAAAAACCTAGCTGGCCTGAAAGCCCCCCAGGGGGCCCACAAGCAGCCCCTCTCAATTTGGGTCTGGGGGCTTTCGCTGGGCGGGGAACCTTGCAGGTACCTGGAAGGTTGCAGTTGGCGGCCCGAGAAGCACTCTCCGGCCAACATGCCAAACGTCCAGCAATAGCTCCCAAACGAAAGGGGCCAGCAGCCAAAGACCTAGCTGGCCTGAAAGCCCCCCAGGGGGCCCACAAGCAGCCCCTCTCAATTTGGGTCTGGGGGCTTTCGCTGGGCAGGGAACCTTGGAGGTACCTGCAAGGTTGCAGTTCGCGGCCCGAGAAGCACTCTCCGGCCAACATGCCAAACGTCCAGCAATAGCTCCCAAACGAAAGGGGCCAGCAGCCAAAGACCTAGCTGGCCTGAAAGCCCCCCAGGGGGCCCACAAGCAGCCCCTCTCAATTTGGGTCTGGGGGCTTTCGCTGGGCAGGGAACCTTGGAGGTACCTGCAAGGTTGCAGTTCGCGGCCCGAGAAGCACTCTCCGGCCAACATGCCAAACGTCCAGCAATAGCTCCCAAACGAAAGGGGCCAGCAGCCAAAGACCTAGGTGGCCTGAAAGCCCCCCAGGGGGCCCACAAGCAGCCCCTCTCAATTTGGGTCTGGGGGCTTTCGCTGGGCGGGGAACCTTGCAGGGACCTGCAAGGTTGCAGTTCGCGGCCCGAGAAGCACTCTCCGGCCAACATGCCAAACGTCCAGCAATAGCTCCCAAACGAAAGGGGCCAGCAGCCAAAGACCTAGGTGGCCTGAAAGCCCCCCAGGGGGCCCACAAGCAGCCCCTCTCAATTTGGGTCTGGGGGCTTTCGCTGGGCGGGGAACCTTGCAGGTACCTGCAAGGTTGCAGTTCGCGGCCCGAGAAGCACTCTCCGGCCAACATGACAAACGTCCAGCAATAGCTCCCAAACGAAAGGGGCCAGCAGACAAAGACCTAGGTGGCCTGAAAGCCCCCCAGGGGGCCCACAAGCAGCCCCTCTCAATTTGGGTCTGGGGGCTTTCGCTGGGCGGGGAACCTTGGAGGGACCTGCAAGGTTGCAGTTCGCGGCCCGAGAAGCACTCTCCGGCCAACATGCCAAACGTCCAGCAATAGCTCCCAAACGAAAGGGGCCAGCCGCCAAAGACCTAGGTGGACTGAAAGCCCCCCAGGGGGCCCACAAGCAGCCCCTCTCAATTTGGGTCTGGTGGCTTTCGCTGGGCGGGGAACCTTGCAGGTACCTGCAAGGTTGCAGTTCGCGGCCCGAGAAGCACTCTCCGGCCAACATGCCAAACGTCCAGCAATAGCTCCCAAACGAAAGGGGCCAGCAGCCAAAGACCTAGCTGGCCTGAAAGCCCCCCAGGGGGCCCACAAGCAGCCCCTCTCAATTTGGGTCTGGGGGCTTTCGCTGGGCGGGGAACCTTGGAGGGACCTGCAAGGTTGCAGTTCGCGGCCCGAGAAGCACTCTCCGGCCAACATGCCAAACGTCCAGCAATAGCTCCCAAACGAAAGGGGCCAGCAGCCAAAGACCTAGCTGGCCTGAAAGCCCCCCAGGGGGCCCACAAGCAGCCCCTCTCAATTTGGGTCTGGGGGCTTTCGCTGGGCGGGGAACCTTGCAGGTACCTGCAAGGTTGCAGTTGGCGGCCCGAGAAGCACTCTCCGGCCAACATGCCAAACGTCCAGCAATAGCTCCCAAACGAAAGGGGCCAGCAGCCAAAGACCTAGCTGGCCTGAAAGCCCCCCAGGGGGCCCACAAGCAGCCCCTCTCAATTTGGGTCTGGGGGCTTTCGCTGGGCGGGGAACCTTGGAGGGACCTGCAAGGTTGCAGTTCGCGGCCCGAGAAGCACTCTCCGGCCAACATGCCAAACGTCCAGCAATAGCTCCCAAAGGAAAGGGCCAGCAGCCAAAGACCTAGCTGGCCTGAAAGCCCCCCAAAGGGCCCACAAGCAGCCCCTCTCAATTTGGGTCTGGGGGCTTTCGCTGGGCGGGGAACCTTGGAGGGACCTGCAAGGTTGCAGTTCGCGGCCCGAGAAGCACTCTCCGGCCAACATGCCAAACGTCCAGCAATAGCTCCCAAACGAAAGGGGCCAGCAGCCAAAGACCTAGCTGGCCTGAAAGCCCCCCAGGGGGCCCACAAGCAGCCCCTCTCAATTTGGGTCTGGGGGCTTTCGCTGGGCGGGGAACCTTGGAGGGACCTGCAAGGTTGCAGTTCGCGGCCCGAGAAGCACTCTCCGGCCAACATGCCAAACGTCCAGCAATAGCTCCCAAACGAAAGGGGCCAGCAGCCAAAGACCTAGCTGGCCTGAAAGCCCCCCAGGGGGCCCACAAGCAGCCCCTCTCAAGTTGGGTCTGGGGGCTTTCGCTGGGCGGGGAACCTTGGAGGTACCTGCAAGGTTGCAGTTCGCGGCCCGAGAAGCACTCTCCGGCCAACATGCCAAACGTCCAGCAATAGCTCCCAAACGAAAGGGGCCAGCAGCCAAAGACCTAGCTGGCCTGAAAGACTCCCAGGGGGCCCACAAGCAGCCCCTCTCAATTTGGGTCTGGGGGCTTTCGCTGGGCAGGGAACCTTGGAGGTACCTGCAAGGTTGCAGTTGGCGGCCCGAGAAGCACTCTCCGGCCAACATGCCAAACGTCCAGCAATAGCTCCCAAAGGAAAGGGGCCAGCAGCCAAAGACCTAGCTGGCCTGAAAGCCCCCCAGGGGGCCCACAAGCAGCCCCTCTCAATTTGGGTCTGGGGGCTTTCGCTGGGCGGGGAACCTTGGAGGGACCTGCAAGGTTGCAGTTGGCGGCCCGAGAAGCACTCTCCGGCCAACATGCCAAACGTCCAGCAATAGCTCCCAAACGAAAGGGGCCAGCAGCCAAAGACCTCGGTGGCCTGAAAGCCCCCCAGGGGGCCCACAAGCAGCCCCTCTCAATTTGGGTCTGGGGGCTTTCGCTGGGCGGGGAACCTTGGAGGGACCTGCAAGGTTGCAGTTCGCGGCCCGAGAAGCACTCTCCGGCCAACATGCCAAACGTCCAGCAATAGCTCCCAAACGAAAGGGGCCAGCAGCCAAAGACCTAGGTGGCCTGAAAGCCCCCCAGGGGGCCCACAAGCAGCCCCTCTCAATTTGGGTCTGGGGGCTTTCGCTGGGCGGGGAACCTTGGAGGGACCTGCAAGGTTGCAGTTCGCGGCCCGAGAAGCACTCTCCGGCCAACATGCCAAACGTCCAGCAATAGCTCCCAAACGAAAGGGGCCAGCAGCCAAAGACCTAGGTGGCCTGAAAGCCCCCCAGGGGGCCCACAAGCAGCCCCTCTCAATTTGGGTCTGGGGGCTTTCGCTGGGCGGGGAACCTTGCAGGTACCTGCAAGGTTGCAGTTCGCGGCCCGAGAAGCACTCTCCGGCCAACATGCCAAACGTCCAGCAATAGCTCCCAAACGAAAGGGGCCAGCAGACAAAGACCTAGGTGGCCTGAAAGCCCCCCAGGGGGCCCACAAGCAGCCCCTCTCAATTTGGGTCTGGGGGCTTTCGCTGGGCGGGGAACCTTGGAGGGACCTGCAAGGTTGCAGTTCGCGGCCCGAGAAGCACTCTCCGGCCAACATGCCAAACGTCCAGCAATAGCTCCCAAACGAAAGGGGCCAGCCGCCAAAGACCTAGGTGGCCTGAAAGCCCCCCAGGGGGCCCACAAGCAGCCCCTCTCAATTTGGGTCTGGGGGCTTTCGCTGGGCGGGGAACCTTGGAGGTACCTGCAAGGTTGCAGTTCGCGGCCCGAGAAGCACTCTCCGGCCAACATGCCAAACGTCCAGCAATAGCTCCCAAACGAAAGGGGCCAGCAGCCAAAGACCTAGCTGGCCTGAAAGCCCCCCAGGGGGCCCACAAGCAGCCCCTCTCAATTTGGGTCTGGGGGCTTTCGCTGGGCGGGGAACCTTGGAGGGACCTGCAAGGTTGCAGTTCGCGGCCCGAGAAGCACTCTCCGGCCAACATGCCAAACGTCCAGCAATAGCTCCCAAAGGAAAGGGGCCAGCAGCCAAAGACCTAGCTGGCCTGAAAGCCCCCCAAAGGGCCCACAAGCAGCCCCTCTCAATTTGGGTCTGGGGGCTTTCGCTGGGCGGGGAACCTTGGAGGGACCTGCAAGGTTGCAGTTCGCGGCCCGAGAAGCACTCTCCGGCCAACATGCCAAACGTCCAGCAATAGCTCCCAAACGAAAGGGGCCAGCAGCCAAAGACCTAGCTGGCCTGAAAGCCCCCCAGGGGGCCCACAAGCAGCCCCTCTCAATTTGGGTCTGGGGGCTTTCGCTGGGCGGGGAACCTTGGAGGGACCTGCAAGGTTGCAGTTCGCGGCCCGAGAAGCACTCTCCGGCCAACATGCCAAACGTCCAGCAATAGCTCCCAAACGAAAGGGGCCAGCAGCCAAAGACCTAGCTGGCCTGAAAGCCCCCCAGGGGGCCCACAAGCAGCCCCTCTCAAGTTGGGTCTGGGGGCTTTCGCTGGGCGGGGAACCTTGGAGGGACCTGCAAGGTTGCAGTTCGCGGCCCGAGAAGCACTCTCCGGCCAACATGCCAAACGTCCAGCAATAGCTCCCAAACGAAAGGAGCCAGCAGCCAAAGACCTAGCTGGCCTGAAAGCCTCCCAGGGGGCCCACAAGCAGCCCCTCTCAATTTGGGTCTGGGGGCTTTCGCTGGGCAGGGAACCTTGGAGGTACCTGCAAGGTTGCAGTTCGCGGCCCGAGAAGCACTCTCCGGCCAACATGCCAAACGTCCAGCAATAGCTCCCAAACGAAAGGGGCCAGCAGCCAAAGACCTAGCTGGCCTGAAAGCCCCCCAGGGGGCCCACAAGCAGCCCCTCTCAATTTGGGTCTGGGGGCTTTCGCTGGGCAGGGAACCTTGGAGGTACCTGCAAGGTTGCAGTTCGCGGCCCGAGAAGCACTCTCCGGCCAACATGCCAAACGTCCAGCAATAGCTCCCAAACGAAAGGGGCCAGCAGCCAAAGACCTAGCTGGCCTGAAAGCCCCCCAGGGGGCCCACAAGCAGCCCCTCTCAATTTGGGTCTGGGGGCTTTCGCTGGGCGGGGAACCTTGGAGGGACCTGCAAGGTTGCAGTTCGCGGCCCGAGAAGCACTCTCCGGCCAACATGCCAAACGTCCAGCAATAGCTCCCAAACGAAAGGGGCCAGCAGCCAAAAACCTAGCTGGCCTGAAAGCCCCCCAGGGGGCCCACAAGCAGCCCCTCTCAATTTGGGTCTGGGGGCTTTCGCTGGGCGGGGAACCTTGGAGGGACCTGCAAGGTTGCAGTTCGCGGCCCGAGAAGCACTCTCCGGCCAACATGCCAAACGTCCAGCAATAGCTCCCAAAGGAAAGGGGCCAGCAGCCAAAGACCTAGGTGGCCTGAAAGCCCCCCAGGGGGCCCACAAGCAGCCCCTCTCAATTTGGGTCTGGGGGCTTTCGCTGGGCGGGGAACCTTGGAGGGACCTGCAAGGTTGCAGTTGGCGGCCCGAGAAGCACTCTCCGGCCAACATGCCAAGCGTCCAGCAATAGCTCCCAAAGGAAAGGGGCCAGCAGCCAAAGACCTAGCTGGCCTGAAAGCCCCCCAGGGGGCCCACAAGCAGCCCCTCTCAATTTGGGTCTGGGGGCTTTCGCTGGGCGGGGAACCTTGGAGGGACCTGCAAGGTTGCAGTTCGCGGCCCGAGAAGCACTCTCCGGCCAACATGCCAAACGTCCAGCAATAGCTCCCAAAGGAAAGGGGCCAGCACCCAAAGACCTAGCTGGCCTGAAAGCCCCCCAGGGGGCCCACAAGCAGCCCCTCTCAATTTGGGTCTGGGGGCTTTCGCTGGGCGGGGAACCTTGGAGGGACCTGCAAGGTTGCAGTTCGCGGCCCGAGAAGCACTCTCCGGCCAACATGCCAAACGTCCAGCAATAGCTCCCAAACGAAAGGGGCCAGCAGCCAAAGACCTAGGTGGCCTGAAAGCCCCCCAGGGGGCCCACAAGCAGCCCCTCTAAATTTGGGTCTGGGGGCTTTCGCTGGGCAGGGAACCTTGGAGGTACCTGCAAGGTTGCAGTTGGCGGCCCGAGAAGCACTCTCCGGCCAACATGCCAAACGTCCAGCAATAGCTCCCAAAGGAAAGGGGCCAGCAGCCAAAGACCTAGCTGGCCTGAAAGCCCCCCAGGGGGCCCACAAGCAGCCCCTCTCAATTTGGGTCTGGGGGCTTTCGCTGGGCGGGGAACCTTGGAGGTACCTGCAAGGTTGCAGTTCGCGGCCCGAGAAGCACTCTCCGGCCAACATGCCAAACGTCCAGCAATAGCTCCCAAACGAAAGGGGCCAGCAGCCAAAGACCTAGCTGGCCTGAAAGCCTCCCAGGGGGCCCACAAGCAACCCCTCTCAATTTGGGTCTGGGGGCTTTCGCTGGGCAGGGAACCTTGGAGGTACCTGCAAGGTTGCAGTTCGCGGCCCGAGAAGCACTCTCCGGCCAACATGCCAAACGTCCAGCAATAGCTCCCAAACGAAAGGGGCCAGCAGCCAAAGACCTAGCTGGCCTGAAAGCCCCCCAGGGGGCCCACAAGCAGCCCCTCTCAATTTGGGTCTGGGGGCTTTCGCTGGGCAGGGAACCTTGGAGGTACCTGCAAGGTTGCAGTTGGCGGCCCGAGAAGCACTCTCCGGCCAACATGCCAAACGTCCAGCAATAGCTCCCAAACGAAAGGGGCCAGCAGCCAAAGACCTAGCTGGCCTGAAAGCCCCCCAGGGGGCCCACAAGCAGCCCCTCTCAATTTGGGTCTGGGGGCTTTCGCTGGGCGGGGAACCTTGGAGGGACCTGCAAGGTTGCAGTTGGCGGCCCGAGAAGCACTCTCCGGCCAACATGCCAAACGTCCAGCAATAGCTCCCAAACGAAAGGGGCCAGCAGCCAAAGACCTAGGTGGCCTGAAAGCCCCCCAGGGGGCCCACAAGCAGCCCCTCTCAATTTGGGTCTGGGGGCTTTCGCTGGGCGGGGAACCTTGGAGGGACCTGCAAGGTTGCAGTTCGCGGCCCGAGAAGCACTCTCCGGCCAACATGCCAAACGTCCAGCAATAGCTCCCAAACGAAAGGGGCCAGCAGCCAAAGACCTAGGTGGCCTGAAAGCCCCCCAGGGGGCCCACAAGCAGCCCCTCTCAATTTGGGTCTGGGGGCTTTCGCTGGGCTGGGAACATTGAAGAGACCTGCAAGGTTGCAGTTCGCGGCCCGAGAAGCACTCTCCGGCCAACATGCCAAACGTCCAGCAATAGCTCCCAAACGAAAGGGGCCAGCAGCCAAAGACCTAGCTGGCCTGAAAGCCCCCCAGGGGGCCCACAAGCAGCCCCTCTCAATTTGGGTCTGGGGGCTTTCGCTGGGCGGGGAACCTTGGAGGTACCTGCAAGGTTGCAGTTCGCGGCCCGAGAAGCACTCTCCGGCCAACATGCCAAACGTCCAGCAATAGCTCCCAAACGAAAGGGGCCAGCAGCCAAAGACCTCGGTGGCCTGAAAGCCCCCCAGGGGGCCCACAAGCAGCCCCTCTCAATTTGGGTCTGGGGGCTTTCGCTGGGCGGGGAACCTTGGAGGGACCTGCAAGGTTGCAGTTCGCGGCCCGAGAAGCACTCTCCGGCCAACATGCCAAACGTCCAGCAATAGCTCCCAAACGAAAGGGGCCAGCAGCCAAAGACCTAGGTGGCCTGAAAGCCCCCCAGGGGGCCCACAAGCAGCCCCTCTCAATTTGGGTCTGGGGGCTTTCGCTGGGCGGGGAACCTTGGAGGGACCTGCAAGGTTGCAGTTCGCGGCCCGAGAAGCACTCTCCGGCCAACATGCCAAACGTCCAGCAATAGCTCCCAAACGAAAGGGGCCAGCAGCCAAAGACCTAGCTGGCCTGAAAGCCCCCCAGGGGGCCCACAAGCAGCCCCTCTCAATTTGGGTCTGGGGGCTTTCGCTGGGCGGGGAACATTGAAGAGACCTGCAAGGTTGCAGTTCGCGGCCCGAGAAGCACTCTCCGGCCAACATGCCAAACGTCCAGCAATAGCTCCCAAACGAAAGGGGCCAGCAGCCAAAGACCTAGCTGGCCTGAAAGCCTCCCAGGGGGCCCACAAGCAGCCCCTCTCAATTTGGGTCTGGGGGCTTTCGCTGGGCGGGGAACCTTGCAGGTACCTGCAAGGTTGCAGTTCGCGGCCCGAGAAGCACTCTCCGGCCAACATGCCAAACGTCCAGCAATAGCTCCCAAACGAAAGGGGCCAGCAGCCAAAGACCTAGGTGGCCTGAAAGCCCCCCAGGGGGCCCACAAGCAGCCCCTCTCAATTTGGGTCTGGGGGCTTTCGCTGGGCAGGGAACCTTGGAGGTACCTGCAAGGTTGCAGTTCGCGGCCCGAGAAGCACTCTCCGGCCAACATGCCAAACGTCCAGCAATAGCTCCCAAAGGAAAGGGGCCAGCACCCAAAGACCTAGCTGGCCTGAAAGCCCCCCAGGGGGCCCACAAGCAGCCCCTCTCAATTTGGGTCTGGGGGCTTTCGCTGGGCGGGGAACCTTGGAGGGACCTGCAAGGTTGCAGTTCGCGGCCCGAGAAGCACTCTCCGGCCAACATGCCAAACGTCCAGCAATAGCTCCCAAACGAAAGGGGCCAGCAGCCAAAAACCTAGCTGGCCTGAAAGCCCCCCAGGGGGCCCACAAGCAGCCCCTCTCAATTTGGGTCTGGGGGCTTTCGCTGGGCGGGGAACCTTGGAGGGACCTGCAAGGTTGCAGTTGGCGGCCCGAGAAGCACTCTCCGGCCAACATGCCAAACGTCCAGCAATAGCTCCCAAACGAAAGGGGCCAGCAGCCAAAGACCTAGCTGGCCTGAAAGCCCCCCAGGGGGCCCACAAGCAGCCCCTCTCAATTTGGGTCTGGGGGCTTTCGCTGGGCGGGGAACATTGAAGAGACCTGCAAGGTTGCAGTTCGCGGCCCGAGAAGCACTCTCCGGCCAACATGCCAAACGTCCAGCAATAGCTCCCAAACGAAAGGGGCCAGCAGCCAAAGACCTAGCTGGCCTGAAAGCCTCCCAGGGGGCCCACAAGCAGCCCCTCTCAATTTGGGTCTGGGGGCTTTCGCTGGGCAGGGAACCTTGGAGGTACCTGCAAGGTTGCAGTTCGCGGCCCGAGAAGCACTCTCCGGCCAACATGCCAAACGTCCAGCAATAGCTCCCAAACGAAAGGGGCCAGCAGCCAAAGACCTAGGTGGCCTGAAAGCCCCCCAGGGGGCCCACAAGCAGCCCCTCTCAATTTGGGTCTGGGGGCTTTCGCTGGGCAGGGAACCTTGGAGGTACCTGCAAGGTTGCAGTTCGCGGCCCGAGAAGCACTCTCCGGCCAACATGCCAAACGTCCAGCAATAGCTCCCAAAGGAAAGGGGCCAGCAGCCAAAGACCTAGCTGGCCTGAAAGCCCCCCAGGGGGCCCACAAGCAGCCCCTCTCAATTTGGGTCTGGGGGCTTTCGCTGGGCGGGGAACCTTGGAGGGACCTGCAAGGTTGCAGTTCGCGGCCCGAGAAGCACTCTCCGGCCAACATGCCAAACGTCCAGCAATAGCTCCCAAACGAAAGGGGCCAGCAGCCAAAGACCTAGGTGGCCTGAAAGCCCCCCAGGGGGCCCACAAGCAGCCCCTCTCAATTTGGGTCTGGGGGCTTTCGCTGGGCAGGGAACCTTGGAGGTACCTGCAAGGTTGCAGTTCGCGGCCCGAGAAGCACTCTCCGGCCAACATGCCAAACGTCCAGCAATAGCTCCCAAACGAAAGGGGCCAGCAGCCAAAGACCTAGCTGGCCTGAAAGCCCCCCAGGGGGCCCACAAGCAGCCCCTCTCAATTTGGGTCTGGGGGCTTTCGCTGGGCGGGGAACCTTGGAGGGACCTGCAAGGTTGCAGTTCGCGGCCCGAGAAGCACTCTCCGGCCAACATGCCAAACGTCCAGCAATAGCTCCCAAAGGAAAGGGGCCAGCAGCCAAAGACCTAGCTGGCCTGAAAGCCCCCCAGGGGGCCCACAAGCAGCCCCTCTCAATTTGGGTCTGGGGGCTTTCGCTGGGCGGGGAACCTTGGAGGGACCTGCAAGGTTGCAGTTGGCGGCCCGAGAAGCACTCTCCGGCCAACATGCCAAACGTCCAGCAATAGCTCCCAAACGAAAGGGGCCAGCAGCCAAAGACCTAGCTGGCCTGAAAGCCCCCCAGGGGGCCCACAAGCAGCCCCTCTAAATTTGGGTCTGGGGGCTTTCGCTGGGCGGGGAACCTTGGAGGGACCTGCAAGGTTGCAGTTGGCGGCCCGAGAAGCACTCTCCGGCCAACATGCCAAACGTCCAGCAATAGATCCCAAAGGAAAGGGGCCAGCAGCCAAAGACCTAGCTGGCCTGAAAGCCCCCCAGGGGGCCCACAAGCAGCCCCTCTCAATTTGGGTCTGGGGGCTTTCGCTGGGCGGGGAACCTTGCAGGTACCTGCAAGGTTGCAGTTCGCGGCCCGAGAAGCACTCTCCGGCCAACATGCCAAACGTCCAGCAATAGCTCCCAAACGAAAGGGGCCAGCAGCCAAAGACCTAGGTGGCCTGAAAGCCTCCCAGGGGGCCCACAAGCAACCCCTCTCAATTTGGGTCTGGGGGCTTTCGCTGGGCAGGGAACCTTGGAGGTACCTGCAAGGTTGCAGTTCGCGGCCCGAGAAGCACTCTCCGGCCAACATGCCAAACGTCCAGCAATAGCTCCCAAAGGAAAGGGGCCAGCAGCCAAAGACCTAGCTGGCCTGAAAGCCCCCCAGGGGGCCCACAAGCAGCCCCTCTCAATTTGGGTCTGGGGGCTTTCGCTGGGCAGGGAACCTTGGAGGTACCTGCAAGGTTGCAGTTGGCGGCCCGAGAAGCACTCTCCGGCCAACATGCCAAACGTCCAGCAATAGCTCCCAAACGAAAGGGGCCAGCAGCCAAAGACCTAGCTGGCCTGAAAGCCCCCCAGGGGGCCCACAAGCAGCCCCTCTCAATTTGGGTCTGGGGGCTTTCGCTGGGCGGGGAACCTTGGAGGGACCTGCAAGGTTGCAGTTCGCGGCCCGAGAAGCACTCTCCGGCCAACATGCCAAACGTCCAGCAATAGCTCCCAAAGGAAAGGGGCCAGCAGCCAAAGACCTAGCTGGCCTGAAAGCCCCCCAGGGGGCCCACAAGCAGCCCCTCTCAATTTGGGTCTGGGGGCTTTCGCTGGGCGGGGAACCTTGGAGGGACCTGCAAGGTTGCAGTTGGCGGCCCGAGAAGCACTCTCCGGCCAACATGCCAAACGTCCAGCAATAGCTCCCAAACGAAAGGGGCCAGCAGCCAAAGACCTAGCTGGCCTGAAAGCCCCCCAGGGGGCCCACAAGCAGCCCCTCTAAATTTGGGTCTGGGGGCTTTCGCTGGGCGGGGAACCTTGGAGGGACCTGCAAGGTTGCAGTTGGCGGCCCGAGAAGCACTCTCCGGCCAACATGCCAAACGTCCAGCAATAGATCCCAAAGGAAAGGGGCCAGCAGCCAAAGACCTAGCTGGCCTGAAAGCCCCCCAGGGGGCCCACAAGCAGCCCCTCTCAATTTGGGTCTGGGGGCTTTCGCTGGGCGGGGAACCTTGCAGGTACCTGCAAGGTTGCAGTTCGCGGCCCGAGAAGCACTCTCCGGCCAACATGCCAAACGTCCAGCAATAGCTCCCAAACGAAAGGGGCCAGCAGCCAAAGACCTAGCTGGCCTGAAAGCCTCCCAGGGGGCCCACAAGCAACCCCTCTCAATTTGGGTCTGGGGGCTTTCGCTGGGCAGGGAACCTTGGAGGTACCTGCAAGGTTGCAGTTCGCGGCCCGAGAAGCACTCTCCGGCCAACATGCCAAACGTCCAGCAATAGCTCCCAAAGGAAAGGGGCCAGCAGCCAAAGACCTAGCTGGCCTGAAAGCCCCCCAGGGGGCCCACAAGCAGCCCCTCTCAATTTGGGTCTGGGGGCTTTCGCTGGGCAGGGAACCTTGGAGGTACCTGCAAGGTTGCAGTTGGCGGCCCGAGAAGCACTCTCCGGCCAACATGCCAAACGTCCAGCAATAGCTCCCAAACGAAAGGGGCCAGCAGCCAAAGACCTAGGTGGCCTGAAAGCCCCCCAGGGGGCCCACAAGCAGCCCCTCTCAATTTGGGTCTGGGGGCTTTCGCTGGGCGGGGAACCTTGGAGGGACCTGCAAGGTTGCAGTTCGCGTTCCGAGAAGCACTCTCCGGCCAACATGCCAAACGTCCAGCAATAGCTCCCAAACGAAAGGGGCCAGCAGCCAAAGACCTAGCTGGCCTGAAAGCCTCCCAGGGGGCCCACAAGCAGCCCCTCTCAATTTGGGTCTGGGGGCTTTCGCTGGGCAGGGAACCTTGGAGGTACCTGCAAGGTTGCAGTTCGCGGCCCGAGAAGCACTCTCCGGCCAACATGCCAAACGTCCAGCAATAGCTCCCAAACGAAAGGGGCCAGCAGCCAAAGACCTAGCTGGCCTGAAAGCCCCCCAGGGGGCCCACAAGCAGCCCCTCTCAATTTGGGTCTGGGGGCTTTCGCTGGGCAGGGAACCTTGGAGGTACCTGCAAGGTTGCAGTTCGCGGCCCGAGAAGCACTCTCCGGCCAACATGCCAAACGTCCAGCAATAGCTCCCAAACGAAAGGGGCCAGCAGCCAAAGACCTAGCTGGCCTGAAAGCCCCCCAGGGGGCCCACAAGCAGCCCCTCTCAATTTGGGTCTGGGGGCTTTCGCTGGGCGGGGAACCTTGGAGGGACCTGCAAGGTTGCAGTTCGCGGCCCGAGAAGCACTCTCCGGCCAACATGCCAAACGTCCAGCAATAGCTCCCAAAGGAAAGGGGCCAGCAGACAAAAACCTAGCTGGCCTGAAAGCCCCCCAGGGGGCCCACAAGCAGCCCCTCTCAATTTGGGTCTGGGGGCTTTCGCTGGGCGGGGAACCTTGCAGGTACCTGGAAGGTTGCAGTTGGCGGCCCGAGAAGCACTCTCCGGCCAACATGCCAAACGTCCAGCAATAGCTCCCAAACGAAAGGGGCCAGCAGCCAAAGACCTAGCTGGCCTGAAAGCCCCCCAGGGGGCCCACAAGCAGCCCCTCTCAATTTGGGTCTGGGGGCTTTCGCTGGGCGGGGAACATTGAAGAGACCTGCAAGGTTGCAGTTCGCGGCCCGAGAAGCACTCTCCGGCCAACATGCCAAACGTCCAGCAATAGCTCCCAAACGAAAGGGGCCAGCAGCCAAAGACCTAGCTGGCCTGAAAGCCCCCCAGGGGGCCCACAAGCAGCCCCTCTCAATTTGGGTCTGGGGGCTTTCGCTGGGCAGGGAACCTTGGAGGTACCTGCAAGGTTGCAGTTCGCGGCCCGAGAAGCACTCTCCGGCCAACATGCCAAACGTCCAGCAATAGCTCCCAAACGAAAGGGGCCAGCAGCCAAAGACCTAGCTGGCCTGAAAGCCCCACAGGGGGCCCACAAGCAGCCCCTCTCAATTTGGGTCTGGGGGCTTTCGCTGGGCGGGGAACCTTGCAGGGACCTGCAAGGTTGCAGTTCGCGGCCCGAGAAGCACTCTCCGGCCAACATGCCAAACGTCCAGCAATAGCTCCCAAACGAAAGGGGCCAGCAGCCAAAGACCTAGGTGGCCTGAAAGCCCCCCAGGGGGCCCACAAGCAGCCCCTCTCAATTTGGGTCTGGGGGCTTTCGCTGGGCGGGGAACCTTGGAGGTACCTGCAAGGTTGCAGTTCGCGGCCCGAGAAGCACTCTCCGGCCAACATGCCAAACGTCCAGCAATAGCTCCCAAACGAAAGGGGCCAGCAGCCAAAGACCTAGCTGGCCTGAAAGCCCCCCAGGGGGCCCACAAGCAGCCCCTCTCAATTTGGGTCTGGGGGCTTTCGCTGGGCGGGGAACCTTGGAGGGACCTGCAAGGTTGCAGTTCGCGGCCCGAGAAGCACTCTCCGGCCAACATGCCAAACGTCCAGCAATAGCTCCCAAAGGAAAGGGGCCAGCAGCCAAAGACCTAGCTGGCCTGAAAGCCCCCCAGGGGGCCCACAAGCAGCCCCTCTCAATTTGGGTCTGGGGGCTTTCGCTGGGCGGGGAACCTTGGAGGGACCTGCAAGGTTGCAGTTCGCGGCCCGAGAAGCACTCTCCGGCCAACATGCCAAACGTCCAGCAATAGCTCCCAAACGAAAGGGGCCAGCAGCCAAAGACCTAGCTGGCCTGAAAGCCCCCCAGGGGGCCCACAAGCAGCCCCTCTCAATTTGGGTCTGGGGGCTTTCGCTGGGCGGGGAACATTGAAGAGACCTGCAAGGTTGCAGTTCGCGGCCCGAGAAGCACTCTCCGGCCAACATGCCAAACGTCCAGCAATAGCTCCCAAACGAAAGGGGCCAGCAGCCAAAGACCTAGCTGGCCTGAAAGCCTCCCAGGGGGCCCACAAGCAGCCCCTCTCAATTTGGGTCTGGGGGCTTTCGCTGGGCGGGGAACCTTGGAGGTACCTGCAAGGTTGCAGTTCGCGGCCCGAGAAGCACTCTCCGGCCAACATGCCAAACGTCCAGCAATAGCTCCCAAAGGAAAGGGGCCAGCACCCAAAGACCTAGCTGGCCTGAAAGCCCCCCAGGGGGCCCACAAGCAGCCCCTCTCAATTTGGGTCTGGGGGCTTTCGCTGGGCGGGGAACCTTGGAGGGACCTGCAAGGTTGCAGTTCGCGGCCCGAGAAGCACTCTCCGGCCAACATGCCAAACGTCCAGCAATAGCTCCCAAACGAAAGGGGCCAGCAGCCAAAGACCTAGCTGGCCTGAAAGCCCCCCAGGGGGCCCACAAGCAGCCCCTCTCAATTTGGGTCTGGGGGCTTTCGCTGGGCGGGGAACCTTGGAGAGACCTGCAAGGTTGCAGTTGGCGGCCCGAGAAGCACTCTCCGGCCAACATGCCAAACGTCCAGCAATAGCTCCCAAACGAAAGGGGCCAGCAGCCAAAGACCTAGCTGGCCTGAAAGCCCCCCAGGGGGCCCACAAGCAGCCCCTCTCAATTTGGGTCTGGGGGCTTTCGCTGGGCGGGGAACATTGAAGAGACCTGCAACGTTGCAGTTCGCGGCCCGAGAAGCACTCTCCGGCCAACATGCCAAACGTCCAGCAATAGCTCCCAAACGAAAGGGGCCAGCAGCCAAAGACCTAGCTGGCCTGAAAGCCTCCCAGGGGGCCCACAAGCAGCCCCTCTCAATTTGGGTCTGGGGGCTTTCGCTGGGCAGGGAACCTTGGAGGTACCTGCAAGGTTGTAGTTCGCGGCCCGAGAAGCACTCTCCGGCCAACATGCCAAACGTCCAGCAATAGCTCCCAAACGAAAGGGGCCAGCAGCCAAAGACCTAGGTGGCCTGAAAGCCCCCCAGGGGGCCCACAAGCAGCCCCTCTCAATTTGGGTCTGGGGGCTTTCGCTGGGCAGGGAACCTTGGAGGTACCTGCAAGGTTGCAGTTCGCGGCCCGAGAAGCACTCTCCGGCCAACATGCCAAACGTCCAGCAATAGCTCCCAAAGGAAAGGGGCCAGCAGACAAAGACCTAGGTGGCCTGAAAGCCCCCCAGGGGGCCCACAAGCAGCCCCTCTCAATTTGGGTCTGGGGGCTTTCGCTGGGCGGGGAACCTTGGAGGGACCTGCAAGGTTGCAGTTCGCGGCCCGAGAAGCACTCTCCGGCCAACATGCCAAACGTCCAGCAATAGCTCCCAAAGGAAAGGGGCCAGCAGCCAAAGACCTAGGTGGCCTGAAAGCCCCCCAGGGGGCCCACAAGCAGCCCCTCTCAATTTGGGTCTGGGGGCTTTCGCTGGGCAGGGAACCTTGGAGGTACCTGCAAGGTTGCAGTTCGCGGCCCGAGAAGCACTCTCCGGCCAACATGCCAAACGTCCAGCAATAGCTCCCAAACGAAAGGGGCCAGCAGCCAAAGACCTAGCTGGCCTGAAAGCCCCCCAGGGGGCCCACAAGCAGCCCCTCTCAATTTGGGTCTGGGGGCTTTCGCTGGGCGGGGAACCTTGGAGGGACCTGCAAGGTTGCAGTTCGCGGCCCGAGAAGCACTCTCCGGCCAACATGCCAAACGTCCAGCAATAGCTCCCAAAGGAAAGGGGCCAGCACCCAAAGACCTAGCTGGCCTGAAAGCCCCCCAGGGGGCCCACAAGCAGCCCCTCTCAATTTGGGTCTGGGGGCTTTCGCTGGGCGGGGAACCTTGGAGGGACCTGCAAGGTTGCAGTTCGCGGCCCGAGAAGCACTCTCCGGCCAACATGCCAAACGTCCAGCAATAGCTCCCAAACGAAAGGGGCCAGCAGCCAAAGACCTAGGTGGCCTGAAAGCCCCCCAGGGGGCCCACAAGCAGCCCCTCTAAATTTGGGTCTGGGGGCTTTCGCTGGGCAGGGAACCTTGGAGGGACCTGCAAGGTTGCAGTTGGCGGCCCGAGAAGCACTCTCCGGCCAACATGCCAAACGTCCAGCAATAGCTCCCAAAGGAAAGGGGCCAGCAGCCAAAGACCTAGCTGGCCTGAAAGCCCCACAGGGGGCCCACAAGCAGCCCCTCTCAATTTGGGTCTGGGGGCTTTCGCTGGGCGGGGAACCTTGGAGGTACCTGCAAGGTTGCAGTTCGCGGCCCGAGAAGCACTCTCCGGCCAACATGCCAAACGTCCAGCAATAGCTCCCAAACGAAAGGGGCCAGCAGCCAAAGACCTAGCTGGCCTGAAAGCCTCCCAGGGGGCCCACAAGCAACCCCTCTCAATTTGGGTCTGGGGGCTTTCGCTGGGCAGGGAACCTTGGAGGTACCTGCAAGGTTGCAGTTCGCGGCCCGAGAAGCACTCTCCGGCCAACATGCCAAACGTCCAGCAATAGCTCCCAAAGGAAAGGGGCCAGCAGCCAAAGACCTAGGTGGCCTGAAAGCCCCCCAGGGGGCCCACAAGCAGCCCCTCTCAATTTGGGTCTGGGGGCTTTCGCTGGGCGGGGAACCTTGGAGGGACCTGCAAGGTTGCAGTTCGCGGCCCGAGAAGCACTCTCCGGCCAACATGCCAAACGTCCAGCAATAGCTCCCAAAGGAAAGGGGCCAGCAGCCAAAGACCTAGGTGGCCTGAAAGCCCCCCAGGGGGCCCACAAGCAGCCCCTCTCAATTTGGGTCTGGGGGCTTTCGCTGGGCAGGGAACCTTGGAGGTACCTGCAAGGTTGCAGTTCGCGGCCCGAGAAGCACTCTCCGGCCAACATGCCAAACGTCCAGCAATAGCTCCCAAACGAAAGGGGCCAGCAGCCAAAGACCTAGCTGGCCTGAAAGCCCCCCAGGGGGCCCACAAGCAGCCCCTCTCAATTTGGGTCTGGGGGCTTTCGCTGGGCGGGGAACCTTGGAGGGACCTGCAAGGTTGCAGTTCGCGGCCCGAGAAGCACTCTCCGGCCAACATGCCAAACGTCCAGCAATAGCTCCCAAAGGAAAGGGGCCAGCACCCAAAGACCTAGCTGGCCTGAAAGCCCCCCAGGGGGCCCACAAGCAGCCCCTCTCAATTTGGGTCTGGGGGCTTTCGCTGGGCGGGGAACCTTGGAGGGACCTGCAAGGTTGCAGTTCGCGGCCCGAGAAGCACTCTCCGGCCAACATGCCAAACGTCCAGCAATAGCTCCCAAACGAAAGGGGCCAGCAGCCAAAGACCTAGGTGGCCTGAAAGCCCCCCAGGGGGCCCACAAGCAGCCCCTCTAAATTTGGGTCTGGGGGCTTTCGCTGGGCAGGGAACCTTGGAGGGACCTGCAAGGTTGCAGTTGGCGGCCCGAGAAGCACTCTCCGGCCAACATGCCAAACGTCCAGCAATAGCTCCCAAAGGAAAGGGGCCAGCAGCCAAAGACCTAGCTGGCCTGAAAGCCCCACAGGGGGCCCACAAGCAGCCCCTCTCAATTTGGGTCTGGGGGCTTTCGCTGGGCGGGGAACCTTGGAGGTACCTGCAAGGTTGCAGTTCGCGGCCCGAGAAGCACTCTCCGGCCAACATGCCAAACGTCCAGCAATAGCTCCCAAACGAAAGGGGCCAGCAGCCAAAGACCTAGCTGGCCTGAAAGCCTCCCAGGGGGCCCACAAGCAACCCCTCTCAATTTGGGTCTGGGGGCTTTCGCTGGGCAGGGAACCTTGGAGGTACCTGCAAGGTTGCAGTTCGCGGCCCGAGAAGCACTCTCCGGCCAACATGCCAAACGTCCAGCAATAGCTCCCAAACGAAAGGGGCCAGCAGCCAAAGACCTAGCTGGCCTGAAAGCCCCCCAGGGGGCCCACAAGCAGCCCCTCTCAATTTGGGTCTGGGGGCTTTCGCTGGGCAGGGAACCTTGGAGGTACCTGCAAGGTTGCAGTTGGCGGCCCGAGAAGCACTCTCCGGCCAACATGCCAAACGTCCAGCAATAGCTCCCAAACGAAAGGGGCCAGCAGCCAAAGACCTAGCTGGCCTGAAAGCCCCCCAGGGGGCCCACAAGCAGCCCCTCTCAATTTGGGTCTGGGGGCTTTCGCTGGGCGGGGAACCTTGGAGGGACCTGCAAGGTTGCAGTTCGCGGCCCGAGAAGCACTCTCCGGCCAACATGCCAAACGTCCAGCAATAGCTCCCAAACGAAAGGGGCCAGCAGCCAAAGACCTAGGTGGCCTGAAAGCCCCCCAGGGGGCCCACAAGCAGCCCCTCTCAATTTGGGTCTGGGGGCTTTCGCTGGGCGGGGAACCTTGGAGGGACCTGCAAGGTTGCAGTTCGCGGCCCGAGAAGCACTCTCCGGCCAACATGCCAAACGTCCAGCAATAGCTCCCAAACGAAAGGGGCCAGCAGCCAAAGACCTAGGTGGCCTGAAAGCCCCCCAGGGGGCCCACAAGCAGCCCCTCTCAATTTGGGTCTGGGGGCTTTCGCTGGGCAGGGAACCTTGGAGGTACCTGCAAGGTTGCAGTTCGCGTTCCGAGAAGCACTCTCCGGCCAATATGCCAAACGTCCAGCAATAGCTCCCAAACGAAAGGGGCCAGCAGACAAAAACCTAGCTGGCCTGAAAGCCCCCCAGGGGGCCCACAAGCAGCCCCTCTCAATTTGGGTCTGGGGGCTTTCGCTGGGCGGGGAACCTTGGAGGGACCTGCAAGGTTGCAGTTCGCGGCCCGAGAAGCACTCTCCGGCCAACATGCCAAACGTCCAGCAATAGCTCCCAAACGAAAGGGGCCAGCAGCCAAAGACCTAGCTGGCCTGAAAGCCCCCCAGGGGGCCCACAAGCAGCCCCTCTCAATTTGGGTCTGGGGGCTTTCGCTGGGCGGGGAACCTTGGAGGGACCTGCAAGGTTGCAGTTCGCGGCCCGAGAAGCACTCTCCGGCCAATATGCCAAACGTCCAGCAATAGCTCCCAAACGAAAGGGGCCAGCAGACAAAAACCTAGCTGGCCTGAAAGCCCCCCAGGGGGCCCACAAGCAGCCCCTCTCAATTTGGGTCTGGGGGCTTTCGCTGGGCGGGGAACCTTGGAGGGACCTGCAAGGTTGCAGTTCGCGGCCCGAGAAGCACTCTCCGGCCAACATGCCAAACGTCCAGCAATAGCTCCCAAACGAAAGGGGCCAGCAGCCAAAGACCTAGCTGGCCTGAAAGCCCCACAGGGGGCCCACAAGCAGCCCCTCTCAATTTGGGTCTGGGGGCTTTCGCTGGGCTGGGAACATTGAAGAGACCTGCAAGGTTGCAGTTCGCGGCCCGAGAAGCACTCTCCGGCCAACATGCCAAACGTCCAGCAATAGCTCCCAAACGAAAGGGGCCAGCAGCCAAAGACCTAGCTGGCCTGAAAGCCCCCCAGGGGGCCCACAAGCAGCCCCTCTCAATTTGGGTCTGGGGGCTTTCGCTGGGCGGGGAACCTTGGAGGTACCTGCAAGGTTGCAGTTCGCGGCCCGAGAAGCACTCTCCGGCCAACATGCCAAACGTCCAGCAATAGCTCCCAAACGAAAGGGGCCAGCAGCCAAAGACCTAGCTGGCCTGAAAGCCCCCCAGGGGGCCCACAAGCAGCCCCTCTCAATTTGGGTCTGGGGGCTTTCGCTGGGCGGGGAACCTTGGAGGGACCTGCAAGGTTGCAGTTCGCGGCCCGAGAAGCACTCTCCGGCCAACATGCCAAACGTCCAGCAATAGCTCCCAAAGGAAAGGGGCCAGCAGCCAAAGACCTAGCTGGCCTGAAAGCCCCCCAGGGGGCCCACAAGCAGCCCCTCTCAATTTGGGTCTGGGGGCTTTCGCTGGGCGGGGAACCTTGGAGGGACCTGCAAGGTTGCAGTTCGCGGCCCGAGAAGCACTCTCCGGCCAACATGCCAAACGTCCAGCAATAGCTCCCAAACGAAAGGGGCCAGCAGCCAAAGACCTAGCTGGCCTGAAAGCCCCCCAGGGGGCCCACAAGCAGCCCCTCTCAATTTGGGTCTGGGGGCTTTCGCTGGGCGGGGAACATTGAAGAGACCTGCAAGGTTGCAGTTCGCGGCCCGAGAAGCACTCTCCGGCCAACATGCCAAACGTCCAGCAATAGCTCCCAAACGAAAGGGGCCAGCAGCCAAAGACCTAGCTGGCCTGAAAGCCTCCCAGGGGGCCCACAAGCAGCCCCTCTCAATTTGGGTCTGGGGGCTTTCGCTGGGCGGGGAACCTTGGAGGTACCTGCAAGGTTGCAGTTCGCGGCCCGAGAAGCACTCTCCGGCCAACATGCCAAACGTCCAGCAATAGCTCCCAAAGGAAAGGGGCCAGCAGCCAAAGACCTAGGTGGCCTGAAAGCCCCCCAGGGGGCCCACAAGCAGCCCCTCTCAATTTGGGTCTGGGGGCTTTCGCTGGGCAGGGAACCTTGGAGGTACCTGCAAGGTTGCAGTTCGCGGCCCGAGAAGCACTCTCCGGCCAACATGCCAAACGTCCAGCAATAGCTCCCAAAGGAAAGGGGCCAGCACCCAAAGACCTAGCTGGCCTGAAAGCCCCCCAGGGGGCCCACAAGCAGCCCCTCTCAATTTGGGTCTGGGGGCTTTCGCTGGGCGGGGAACCTTGGAGGGACCTGCAAGGTTGCAGTTCGCGGCCCGAGAAGCACTCTCCGGCCAACATGCCAAACGTCCAGCAATAGCTCCCAAACGAAAGGGGCCAGCAGACAAAAACCTAGCTGGCCTGAAAGCCCCCCAGGGGGCCCACAAGCAGCCCCTCTCAATTTGGGTCTGGGGGCTTTCGCTGGGCGGGGAACCTTGGAGGGACCTGCAAGGTTGCAGTTGGCGGCCCGAGAAGCACTCTCCGGCCAACATGCCAAACGTCCAGCAATAGCTCCCAAACGAAAGGGGCCAGCAGCCAAAGACCTAGCTGGCCTGAAAGCCCCCCAGGGGGCCCACAAGCAGCCCCTCTCAATTTGGGTCTGGGGGCTTTCGCTGGGCGGGGAACATTGAAGAGACCTGCAAGGTTGCAGTTCGCGGCCCGAGAAGCACTCTCCGGCCAACATGCCAAACGTCCAGCAACAGCTCCCAAACGAAAGGGGCCAGCAGCCAAAGACCTAGCTGGCCTGAAAGCCTCCCAGGGGGCCCACAAGCAGCCCCTCTCAATTTGGGTCTGGGGGCTTTCGCTGGGCAGGGAACCTTGGAGGTACCTGCAAGGTTGCAGTTGGCGGCCCGAGAAGCACTCTCCGGCCAACATGCCAAACGTCCAGCAATAGCTCCCAAACGAAAGGGGCCAGCAGCCAAAGACCTAGGTGGCCTGAAAGCCCCCCAGGGGGCCCACAAGCAGCCCCTCTCAATTTGGGTCTGGGGGCTTTCGCTGGGCAGGGAACCTTGGAGGTACCTGCAAGGTTGCAGTTCGCGGCCCGAGAAGCACTCTCCGGCCAACATGCCAAACGTCCAGCAATAGCTCCCAAAGGAAAGGGGCCAGCAGCCAAAGACCTAGCTGGCCTGAAAGCCCCCCAGGGGGCCCACAAGCAGCCCCTCTCAATTTGGGTCTGGGGGCTTTCGCTGGGCGGGGAACCTTGGAGGGACCTGCAAGGTTGCAGTTCGCGGCCCGAGAAGCACTCTCCGGCCAACATGCCAAACGTCCAGCAATAGCTCCCAAACGAAAGGGGCCAGCAGCCAAAGACCTAGGTGGCCTGAAAGCCCCCCAGGGGGCCCACAAGCAGCCCCTCTCAATTTGGGTCTGGGGGCTTTCGCTGGGCAGGGAACCTTGGAGGTACCTGCAAGGTTGCAGTTCGCGGCCCGAGAAGCACTCTCCGGCCAACATGCCAAACGTCCAGCAATAGCTCCCAAACGAAAGGGGCCAGCAGCCAAAGACCTAGCTGGCCTGAAAGCCCCCCAGGGGGCCCACAAGCAGCCCCTCTCAATTTGGGTCTGGGGGCTTTCGCTGGGCGGGGAACCTTGGAGGGACCTGCAAGGTTGCAGTTCGCGGCCCGAGAAGCACTCTCCGGCCAACATGCCAAACGTCCAGCAATAGCTCCCAAAGGAAAGGGGCCAGCAGCCAAAGACCTAGCTGGCCTGAAAGCCCCCCAGGGGGCCCACAAGCAGCCCCTCTCAATTTGGGTCTGGGGGCTTTCGCTGGGCGGGGAACCTTGGAGGGACCTGCAAGGTTGCAGTTGGCGGCCCGAGAAGCACTCTCCGGCCAACATGCCAAACGTCCAGCAATAGCTCCCAAACGAAAGGGGCCAGCAGCCAAAGACCTAGCTGGCCTGAAAGCCCCCCAGGGGGCCCACAAGCAGCCCCTCTCAATTTGGGTCTGGGGGCTTTCGCTGGGCGGGGAACCTTGGAGGGACCTGCAAGGTTGCAGTTCGCGGCCCGAGAAGCACTCTCCGGCCAACATGCCAAACGTCCAGCAATAGCTCCCAAACGAAAGGGGCCAGCAGCCAAAGACCTAGCTGGCCTGAAAGCCTCCCAGGGGGCCCACAAGCAACCCCTCTCAATTTGGGTCTGGGGGCTTTCGCTGGGCAGGGAACCTTGGAGGTACCTGCAAGGTTGCAGTTCGCGGCCCGAGAAGCACTCTCCGGCCAACATGCCAAACGTCCAGCAATAGCTCCCAAAGGAAAGGGGCCAGCAGCCAAAGACCTAGCTGGCCTGAAAGCCCCCCAGGGGGCCCACAAGCAGCCCCTCTCAATTTGGGTCTGGGGGCTTTCGCTGGGCAGGGAACCTTGGAGGTACCTGCAAGGTTGCAGTTGGCGGCCCGAGAAGCACTCTCCGGCCAACATGCCAAACGTCCAGCAATAGCTCCCAAACGAAAGGGGCCAGCAGCCAAAGACCTAGCTGGCCTGAAAGCCCCCCAGGGGGCCCACAAGCAGCCCCTCTCAATTTGGGTCTGGGGGCTTTCGCTGGGCGGGGAACCTTGGAGGTACCTGCAAGGTTGCAGTTCGCGTTCCGAGAAGCACTCTCCGGCCAACATGCCAAACGTCCAGCAATAGCTCCCAAACGAAAGGGGCCAGCAGCCAAAGACCTAGCTGGCCTGAAAGCCTCCCAGGGGGCCCACAAGCAGCCCCTCTCAATTTGGGTCTGGGGGCTTTCGCTGGGCAGGGAACCTTGGAGGTACCTGCAAGGTTGCAGTTCGCGGCCCGAGAAGCACTCTCCGGCCAACATGCCAAACGTCCAGCAATAGCTCCCAAACGAAAGGGGCCAGCAGCCAAAGACCTAGCTGGCCTGAAAGCCCCCCAGGGGGCCCACAAGCAGCCCCTCTCAATTTGGGTCTGGGGGCTTTCGCTGGGCAGGGAACCTTGGAGGTACCTGCAAGGTTGCAGTTCGCGGCCCGAGAAGCACTCTCCGGCCAACATGCCAAACGTCCAGCAATAGCTCCCAAACGAAAGGGGCCAGCAGCCAAAGACCTAGCTGGCCTGAAAGCCCCCCAGGGGGCCCACAAGCAGCCCCTCTCAAGTTGGGTCTGGGGGCTTTCGCTGGGCGGGGAACCTTGGAGGGACCTGCAAGGTTGCAGTTCGCGGCCCGAGAAGCACTCTCCGGCCAACATGCCAAACGTCCAGCAATAGCTCCCAAAGGAAAGGGGCCAGCAGACAAAAACCTAGCTGGCCTGAAAGCCCCCCAGGGGGCCCACAAGCAGCCCCTCTCAATTTGGGTCTGGGGGCTTTCGCTGGGCGGGGAACCTTGCAGGTACCTGGAAGGTTGCAGTTGGCGGCCCGAGAAGCACTCTCCGGCCAACATGCCAAACGTCCAGCAATAGCTCCCAAACGAAAGGGGCCAGCAGCCAAAGACCTAGCTGGCCTGAAAGCCCCCCAGGGGGCCCACAAGCAGCCCCTCTCAATTTGGGTCTGGGGGCTTTCGCTGGGCGGGGAACATTGAAGAGACCTGCAAGGTTGCAGTTCGCGGCCCGAGAAGCACTCTCCGGCCAACATGCCAAACGTCCAGCAATAGCTCCCAAACGAAAGGGGCCAGCAGCCAAAGACCTAGCTGGCCTGAAAGCCCCCCAGGGGGCCCACAAGCAGCCCCTCTCAATTTGGGTCTGGGGGCTTTCGCTGGGCAGGGAACCTTGGAGGTACCTGCAAGGTTGCAGTTCGCGGCCCGAGAAGCACTCTCCGGCCAACATGCCAAACGTCCAGCAATAGCTCCCAAACGAAAGGGGCCAGCAGCCAAAGACCTAGCTGGCCTGAAAGCCCCACAGGGGGCCCACAAGCAGCCCCTCTCAATTTGGGTCTGGGGGCTTTCGCTGGGCGGGGAACCTTGCAGGGACCTGCAAGGTTGCAGTTCGCGGCCCGAGAAGCACTCTCCGGCCAACATGCCAAACGTCCAGCAATAGCTCCCAAACGAAAGGGGCCAGCAGCCAAAGACCTAGGTGGCCTGAAAGCCCCCCAGGGGGCCCACAAGCAGCCCCTCTCAATTTGGGTCTGGGGGCTTTCGCTGGGCGGGGAACCTTGCAGGTACCTGCAAGGTTGCAGTTCGCGGCCCGAGAAGCACTCTCCGGCCAACATGACAAACGTCCAGCAATAGCTCCCAAACGAAAGGGGCCAGCAGACAAAGACCTAGGTGGCCTGAAAGCCACCCAGGGGGCCCACAAGCAGCCCCTCTCAATTTGGGTCTGGGGGCTTTCGCTGGGCGGGGAACCTTGGAGGGACCTGCAAGGTTGCAGTTCGCGGCCCGAGAAGCACTCTCCGGCCAACATGCCAAACGTCCAGCAATAGCTCCCAAACGAAAGGGGCCAGCCGCCAAAGACCTAGGTGGCCTGAAAGCCCCCCAGGGGGCCCACAAGCAGCCCCTCTCAATTTGGGTCTGGTGGCTTTCGCTGGGCGGGGAACCTTGCAGGTACCTGCAAGGTTGCAGTTCGCGGCCCGAGAAGCACTCTCCGGCCAACATGCCAAACGTCCAGCAATAGCTCCCAAACGAAAGGGGCCAGCAGCCAAAGACCTAGCTGGCCTGAAAGCCCCCCAGGGGGCCCACAAGCAGCCCCTCTCAATTTGGGTCTGGGGGCTTTCGCTGGGCGGGGAACCTTGGAGGGACCTGCAAGGTTGCAGTTCGCGGCCCGAGAAGCACTCTCCGGCCAACATGCCAAACGTCCAGCAATAGCTCCCAAACGAAAGGGGCCAGCAGCCAAAGACCTAGCTGGCCTGAAAGCCCCCCAGGGGGCCCACAAGCAGCCCCTCTCAATTTGGGTCTGGGGGCTTTCGCTGGGCGGGGAACCTTGCAGGTACCTGCAAGGTTGCAGTTGGCGGCCCGAGAAGCACTCTCCGGCCAACATGCCAAACGTCCAGCAATAGCTCCCAAACGAAAGGGGCCAGCAGCCAAAGACCTAGCTGGCCTGAAAGCCCCCCAGGGGGCCCACAAGCAGCCCCTCTCAATTTGGGTCTGGGGGCTTTCGCTGGGCGGGGAACCTTGGAGGTACCTGCAAGGTTGCAGTTCGCGGCCCGAGAAGCACTCTCCGGCCAACATGCCAAACGTCCAGCAATAGCTCCCAAAGGAAAGGGCCAGCAGCCAAAGACCTAGCTGGCCTGAAAGCCCCCCAAAGGGCCCACAAGCAGCCCCTCTCAATTTGGGTCTGGGGGCTTTCGCTGGGCGGGGAACCTTGGAGGGACCTGCAAGGTTGCAGTTCGCGGCCCGAGAAGCACTCTCCGGCCAACATGCCAAACGTCCAGCAATAGCTCCCAAACGAAAGGGGCCAGCAGCCAAAGACCTAGGTGGCCTGAAAGCCCCCCAGGGGGCCCACAAGCAGCCCCTCTCAATTTGGGTCTGGGGGCTTTCGCTGGGCGGGGAACCTTGGAGGTACCTGCAAGGTTGCAGTTCGCGGCCCGAGAAGCACTCTCCGGCCAACATGCCAAACGTCCAGCAATAGCTCCCAAACGAAAGGGGCCAGCAGCCAAAGACCTAGGTGGCCTGAAAGCCCCCCAGGGGGCCCACAAGCAGCCCCTCTCAATTTGGGTCTGGGGGCTTTCGCTGGGCGGGGAACCTTGGAGGGACCTGCAAGGTTGCAGTTCGCGGCCCGAGAAGCACTCTCCGGCCAACATGCCAAACGTCCAGCAATAGCTCCCAAACGAAAGGGGCCAGCAGCCAAAGACCTAGCTGGCCTGAAAGCCCCCCAGGGGGCCCACAAGCAGCCCCTCTCAATTTGGGTCTGGGGGCTTTCGCTGGGCGGGGAACCTTGGAGGGACCTGCAAGGTTGCAGTTCGCGGCCCGAGAAGCACTCTCCGGCCAACATGCCAAACGTCCAGCAATAGCTCCCAAAGGAAAGGGCCAGCAGCCAAAGACCTAGCTGGCCTGAAAGCCCCCCAAAGGGCCCACAAGCAGCCCCTCTCAATTTGGGTCTGGGGGCTTTCGCTGGGCGGGGAACCTTGGAGGGACCTGCAAGGTTGCAGTTCGCGGCCCGAGAAGCACTCTCCGGCCAACATGCCAAACGTCCAGCAATAGCTCCCAAACGAAAGGGGCCAGCAGCCAAAGACCTAGCTGGCCTGAAAGCCCCCCAGGGGGCCCACAAGCAGCCCCTCTCAATTTGGGTCTGGGGGCTTTCGCTGGGCGGGGAACCTTGGAGGGACCTGCAAGGTTGCAGTTCGCGGCCCGAGAAGCACTCTCCGGCCAACATGCCAAACGTCCAGCAATAGCTCCCAAACGAAAGGGGCCAGCAGCCAAAGACCTAGGTGGCCTGAAAGCCCCCCAGGGGGCCCACAAGCAGCCCCTCTAAATTTGGGTCTGGGGGCTTTCGCTGGGCGGGGAACCTTGGAGGGACCTGCAAGGTTGCAGTTCGCGGCCCGAGAAGCACTCTCCGGCCAACATGCCAAACGTCCAGCAATAGCTCCCAAACGAAAGGGGCCAGCAGCCAAAGACCTAGCTGGCCTGAAAGCCTCCCAGGGGGCCCACAAGCAACCCCTCTCAATTTGGGTCTGGGGGCTTTCGCTGGGCAGGGAACCTTGGAGGTACCTGCAAGGTTGCAGTTCGCGGCCCGAGAAGCACTCTCCGGCCAACATGCCAAACGTCCAGCAATAGCTCCCAAACGAAAGGGGCCAGCAGCCAAAGACCTAGGTGGCCTGAAAGCCCCCCAGGGGGCCCACAAGCAGCCCCTCTCAATTTGGGTCTGGGGGCTTTCGCTGGGCAGGGAACCTTGGAGGTACCTGCAAGGTTGCAGTTCGCGGCCCGAGAAGCACTCTCCGGCCAACATGCCAAACGTCCAGCAATAGCTCCCAAACGAAAGGGGCCAGCAGCCAAAGACCTAGCTGGCCTGAAAGCCCCCCAGGGGGCCCACAAGCAGCCCCTCTCAATTTGGGTCTGGGGGCTTTCGCTGGGCGGGGAACCTTGGAGGGACCTGCAAGGTTGCAGTTCGCGGCCCGAGAAGCACTCTCCGGCCAACATGCCAAACGTCCAGCAATAGCTCCCAAACGAAAGGGGCCAGCAGACAAAAACCTAGCTGGCCTGAAAGCCCCCCAGGGGGCCCACAAGCAGCCCCTCTCAATTTGGGTCTGGGGGCTTTCGCTGGGCGGGGAACCTTGCAGGTACCTGGAAGGTTGCAGTTGGCGGCCCGAGAAGCACTCTCCGGCCAACATGCCAAACGTCCAGCAATAGCTCCCAAACGAAAGGGGCCAGCAGCCAAAGACCTAGCTGGCCTGAAAGCCCCCCAGGGGGCCCACAAGCAGCCCCTCTCAATTTGGGTCTGGGGGCTTTCGCTGGGCAGGGAACCTTGGAGGTACCTGCAAGGTTGCAGTTCGCGGCCCGAGAAGCACTCTCCGGCCAACATGCCAAACGTCCAGCAATAGCTCCCAAACGAAAGGGGCCAGCAGCCAAAGACCTAGCTGGCCTGAAAGCCCCCCAGGGGGCCCACAAGCAGCCCCTCTCAATTTGGGTCTGGGGGCTTTCGCTGGGCAGGGAACCTTGGAGGTACCTGCAAGGTTGCAGTTCGCGGCCCGAGAAGCACTCTCCGGCCAACATGCCAAACGTCCAGCAATAGCTCCCAAACGAAAGGGGCCAGCAGCCAAAGACCTAGGTGGCCTGAAAGCCCCCCAGGGGGCCCACAAGCAGCCCCTCTCAATTTGGGTCTGGGGGCTTTCGCTGGGCGGGGAACCTTGCAGGGACCTGCAAGGTTGCAGTTCGCGGCCCGAGAAGCACTCTCCGGCCAACATGCCAAACGTCCAGCAATAGCTCCCAAACGAAAGGGGCCAGCAGCCAAAGACCTAGGTGGCCTGAAAGCCCCCCAGGGGGCCCACAAGCAGCCCCTCTCAATTTGGGTCTGGGGGCTTTCGCTGGGCGGGGAACCTTGCAGGTACCTGCAAGGTTGCAGTTCGCGGCCCGAGAAGCACTCTCCGGCCAACATGACAAACGTCCAGCAATAGCTCCCAAACGAAAGGGGCCAGCAGACAAAGACCTAGGTGGCCTGAAAGCCACCCAGGGGGCCCACAAGCAGCCCCTCTCAATTTGGGTCTGGGGGCTTTCGCTGGGCGGGGAACCTTGGAGGGACCTGCAAGGTTGCAGTTCGCGGCCCGAGAAGCACTCTCCGGCCAACATGCCAAACGTCCAGCAATAGCTCCCAAACGAAAGGGGCCAGCCGCCAAAGACCTAGGTGGACTGAAAGCCCCCCAGGGGGCCCACAAGCAGCCCCTCTCAATTTGGGTCTGGTGGCTTTCGCTGGGCGGGGAACCTTGCAGGTACCTGCAAGGTTGCAGTTCGCGGCCCGAGAAGCACTCTCCGGCCAACATGCCAAACGTCCAGCAATAGCTCCCAAACGAAAGGGGCCAGCAGCCAAAGACCTAGCTGGCCTGAAAGCCCCCCAGGGGGCCCACAAGCAGCCCCTCTCAATTTGGGTCTGGGGGCTTTCGCTGGGCGGGGAACCTTGGAGGGACCTGCAAGGTTGCAGTTCGCGGCCCGAGAAGCACTCTCCGGCCAACATGCCAAACGTCCAGCAATAGCTCCCAAACGAAAGGGGCCAGCAGCCAAAGACCTAGCTGGCCTGAAAGCCCCCCAGGGGGCCCACAAGCAGCCCCTCTCAATTTGGGTCTGGGGGCTTTCGCTGGGCGGGGAACCTTGGAGGGACCTGCAAGGTTGCAGTTCGCGGCCCGAGAAGCACTCTCCGGCCAACATGCCAAACGTCCAGCAATAGCTCCCAAACGAAAGGGGCCAGCAGCCAAAGACCTAGCTGGCCTGAAAGCCCCCCAGGGGGCCCACAAGCAGCCCCTCTCAATTTGGGTCTGGGGGCTTTCGCTGGGCGGGGAACCTTGCAGGTACCTGCAAGGTTGCAGTTGGCGGCCCGAGAAGCACTCTCCGGCCAACATGCCAAACGTCCAGCAATAGCTCCCAAACGAAAGGGGCCAGCAGCCAAAGACCTAGCTGGCCTGAAAGCCCCCCAGGGGGCCCACAAGCAGCCCCTCTCAATTTGGGTCTGGGGGCTTTCGCTGGGCGGGGAACCTTGGAGGTACCTGCAAGGTTGCAGTTCGCGGCCCGAGAAGCACTCTCCGGCCAACATGCCAAACGTCCAGCAATAGCTCCCAAAGGAAAGGGCCAGCAGCCAAAGACCTAGCTGGCCTGAAAGCCCCCCAAAGGGCCCACAAGCAGCCCCTCTCAATTTGGGTCTGGGGGCTTTCGCTGGGCGGGGAACCTTGGAGGGACCTGCAAGGTTGCAGTTCGCGGCCCGAGAAGCACTCTCCGGCCAACATGCCAAACGTCCAGCAATAGCTCCCAAACGAAAGGGGCCAGCAGCCAAAGACCTAGGTGGCCTGAAAGCCCCCCAGGGGGCCCACAAGCAGCCCCTCTCAATTTGGGTCTGGGGGCTTTCGCTGGGCGGGGAACCTTGGAGGTACCTGCAAGGTTGCAGTTCGCGGCCCGAGAAGCACTCTCCGGCCAACATGCCAAACGTCCAGCAATAGCTCCCAAACGAAAGGGGCCAGCAGCCAAAGACCTAGCTGGCCTGAAAGCCCCCCAGGGGGCCCACAAGCAGCCCCTCTCAATTTGGGTCTGGGGGCTTTCGCTGGGCGGGGAACCTTGGAGGGACCTGCAAGGTTGCAGTTCGCGGCCCGAGAAGCACTCTCCGGCCAACATGCCAAACGTCCAGCAATAGCTCCCAAACGAAAGGGGCCAGCAGCCAAAGACCTAGCTGGCCTGAAAGCCCCCCAGGGGGCCCACAAGCAGCCCCTCTCAATTTGGGTCTGGGGGCTTTCGCTGGGCGGGGAACCTTGGAGGGACCTGCAAGGTTGCAGTTCGCGGCCCGAGAAGCACTCTCCGGCCAACATGCCAAACGTCCAGCAATAGCTCCCAAAGGAAAGGGCCAGCAGCCAAAGACCTAGCTGGCCTGAAAGCCCCCCAAAGGGCCCACAAGCAGCCCCTCTCAATTTGGGTCTGGGGGCTTTCGCTGGGCGGGGAACCTTGGAGGGACCTGCAAGGTTGCAGTTCGCGGCCCGAGAAGCACTCTCCGGCCAACATGCCAAACGTCCAGCAATAGCTCCCAAACGAAAGGGGCCAGCAGCCAAAGACCTAGCTGGCCTGAAAGCCCCCCAGGGGGCCCACAAGCAGCCCCTCTCAATTTGGGTCTGGGGGCTTTCGCTGGGCGGGGAACCTTGGAGGGACCTGCAAGGTTGCAGTTCGCGGCCCGAGAAGCACTCTCCGGCCAACATGCCAAACGTCCAGCAATAGCTCCCAAACGAAAGGGGCCAGCAGACAAAGACCTAGGTGGCCTGAAAGCCACCCAGGGGGCCCACAAGCAGCCCCTCTCAATTTGGGTCTGGGGGCTTTCGCTGGGCGGGGAACCTTGGAGGGACCTGCAAGGTTGCAGTTCGCGGCCCGAGAAGCACTCTCCGGCCAACATGCCAAACGTCCAGCAATAGCTCCCAAACGAAAGGGGCCAGCCGCCAAAGACCTAGGTGGACTGAAAGCCCCCCAGGGGGCCCACAAGCAGCCCCTCTCAATTTGGGTCTGGTGGCTTTCGCTGGGCGGGGAACCTTGCAGGTACCTGCAAGGTTGCAGTTCGCGGCCCGAGAAGCACTCTCCGGCCAACATGCCAAACGTCCAGCAATAGCTCCCAAACGAAAGGGGCCAGCAGCCAAAGACCTAGCTGGCCTGAAAGCCCCCCAGGGGGCCCACAAGCAGCCCCTCTCAATTTGGGTCTGGGGGCTTTCGCTGGGCGGGGAACCTTGGAGGGACCTGCAAGGTTGCAGTTCGCGGCCCGAGAAGCACTCTCCGGCCAACATGCCAAACGTCCAGCAATAGCTCCCAAACGAAAGGGGCCAGCAGCCAAAGACCTAGCTGGCCTGAAAGCCCCCCAGGGGGCCCACAAGCAGCCCCTCTCAATTTGGGTCTGGGGGCTTTCGCTGGGCGGGGAACCTTGGAGGGACCTGCAAGGTTGCAGTTCGCGGCCCGAGAAGCACTCTCCGGCCAACATGCCAAACGTCCAGCAATAGCTCCCAAACGAAAGGGGCCAGCAGCCAAAGACCTAGCTGGCCTGAAAGCCCCCCAGGGGGCCCACAAGCAGCCCCTCTCAATTTGGGTCTGGGGGCTTTCGCTGGGCGGGGAACCTTGCAGGTACCTGCAAGGTTGCAGTTGGCGGCCCGAGAAGCACTCTCCGGCCAACATGCCAAACGTCCAGCAATAGCTCCCAAACGAAAGGGGCCAGCAGCCAAAGACCTAGCTGGCCTGAAAGCCCCCCAAAGGGCCCACAAGCAGCCCCTCTCAATTTGGGTCTGGGGGCTTTCGCTGGGCGGGGAACCTTGGAGGGACCTGCAAGGTTGCAGTTCGCGGCCCGAGAAGCACTCTCCGGCCAACATGCCAAACGTCCAGCAATAGCTCCCAAACGAAAGGGGCCAGCAGCCAAAGACCTAGCTGGCCTGAAAGCCCCCCAGGGGGCCCACAAGCAGCCCCTCTCAATTTGGGTCTGGGGGCTTTCGCTGGGCGGGGAACCTTGGAGGGACCTGCAAGGTTGCAGTTCGCGGCCCGAGAAGCACTCTCCGGCCAACATGCCAAACGTCCAGCAATAGCTCCCAAACGAAAGGGGCCAGCAGCCAAAGACCTAGCTGGCCTGAAAGCCCCCCAGGGGGCCCACAAGCAGCCCCTCTCAAGTTGGGTCTGGGGGCTTTCGCTGGGCGGGGAACCTTGGAGGTACCTGCAAGGTTGCAGTTCGCGGCCCGAGAAGCACTCTCCGGCCAACATGCCAAACGTCCAGCAATAGCTCCCAAACGAAAGGGGCCAGCAGCCAAAGACCTAGCTGGCCTGAAAGACTCCCAGGGGGCCCACAAGCAGCCCCTCTCAATTTGGGTCTGGGGGCTTTCGCTGGGCAGGGAACCTTGGAGGTACCTGCAAGGTTGCAGTTGGCGGCCCGAGAAGCACTCTCCGGCCAACATGCCAAACGTCCAGCAATAGCTCCCAAACGAAAGGGGCCAGCAGCCAAAGACCTAGCTGGCCTGAAAGCCCCCCAGGGGGCCCACAAGCAGCCCCTCTCAATTTGGGTCTGGGGGCTTTCGCTGGGCGGGGAACCTTGGAGGGACCTGCAAGGTTGCAGTTGGCGGCCCGAGAAGCACTCTCCGGCCAACATGCCAAACGTCCAGCAATAGCTCCCAAACGAAAGGGGCCAGCAGCCAAAGACCTCGGTGGCCTGAAAGCCCCCCAGGGGGCCCACAAGCAGCCCCTCTCAATTTGGGTCTGGGGGCTTTCGCTGGGCGGGGAACCTTGGAGGGACCTGCAAGGTTGCAGTTCGCGGCCCGAGAAGCACTCTCCGGCCAACATGCCAAACGTCCAGCAATAGCTCCCAAACGAAAGGGGCCAGCAGCCAAAGACCTAGGTGGCCTGAAAGCCCCCCAGGGGGCCCACAAGCAGCCCCTCTCAATTTGGGTCTGGGGGCTTTCGCTGGGCGGGGAACCTTGGAGGGACCTGCAAGGTTGCAGTTCGCGGCCCGAGAAGCACTCTCCGGCCAACATGCCAAACGTCCAGCAATAGCTCCCAAACGAAAGGGGCCAGCAGCCAAAGACCTAGGTGGCCTGAAAGCCCCCCAGGGGGCCCACAAGCAGCCCCTCTCAATTTGGGTCTGGGGGCTTTCGCTGGGCGGGGAACCTTGCAGGTACCTGCAAGGTTGCAGTTCGCGGCCCGAGAAGCACTCTCCGGCCAACATGCCAAACGTCCAGCAATAGCTCCCAAACGAAAGGGGCCAGCAGACAAAGACCTAGGTGGCCTGAAAGCCCCCCAGGGGGCCCACAAGCAGCCCCTCTCAATTTGGGTCTGGGGGCTTTCGCTGGGCGGGGAACCTTGGAGGGACCTGCAAGGTTGCAGTTCGCGGCCCGAGAAGCACTCTCCGGCCAACATGCCAAACGTCCAGCAATAGCTCCCAAAGGAAAGGGGCCAGCAGCCAAAGACCTAGGTGGCCTGAAAGCCCCCCAGGGGGCCCACAAGCAGCCCCTCTCAATTTGGGTCTGGGGGCTTTCGCTGGGCGGGGAACCTTGGAGGTACCTGCAAGGTTGCAGTTCGCGGCCCGAGAAGCACTCTCCGGCCAACATGCCAAACGTCCAGCAATAGCTCCCAAACGAAAGGGGCCAGCAGCCAAAGACCTAGCTGGCCTGAAAGCCCCCCAGGGGGCCCACAAGCAGCCCCTCTCAATTTGGGTCTGGGGGCTTTCGCTGGGCGGGGAACCTTGGAGGGACCTGCAAGGTTGCAGTTCGCGGCCCGAGAAGCACTCTCCGGCCAACATGCCAAACGTCCAGCAATAGCTCCCAAAGGAAAGGGGCCAGCAGCCAAAGACCTAGCTGGCCTGAAAGCCCCCCAAAGGGCCCACAAGCAGCCCCTCTCAATTTGGGTCTGGGGGCTTTCGCTGGGCGGGGAACCTTGGAGGGACCTGCAAGGTTGCAGTTCGCGGCCCGAGAAGCACTCTCCGGGCAACATGCCAAACGTCCAGCAATAGCTCCCAAACGAAAGGGGCCAGCAGCCAAAGACCTAGCTGGCCTGAAAGCCCCCCAGGGGGCCCACAAGCAGCCCCTCTCAATTTGGGTCTGGGGGCTTTCGCTGGGCGGGGAACCTTGGAGGGACCTGCAAGGTTGCAGTTCGCGGCCCGAGAAGCACTCTCCGGCCAACATGCCAAACGTCCAGCAATAGCTCCCAAACGAAAGGGGCCAGCAGCCAAAGACCTAGCTGGCCTGAAAGCCCCCCAGGGGGCCCACAAGCAGCCCCTCTCAAGTTGGGTCTGGGGGCTTTCGCTGGGCGGGGAACCTTGGAGGGACCTGCAAGGTTGCAGTTCGCGGCCCGAGAAGCACTCTCCGGCCAACATGCCAAACGTCCAGCAATAGCTCCCAAACGAAAGGAGCCAGCAGCCAAAGACCTAGCTGGCCTGAAAGCCTCCCAGGGGGCCCACAAGCAGCCCCTCTCAATTTGGGTCTGGGGGCTTTCGCTGGGCAGGGAACCTTGGAGGTACCTGCAAGGTTGCAGTTCGCGGCCCGAGAAGCACTCTCCGGCCAACATGCCAAACGTCCAGCAATAGCTCCCAAACGAAAGGGGCCAGCAGCCAAAGACCTAGCTGGCCTGAAAGCCCCCCAGGGGGCCCACAAGCAGCCCCTCTCAATTTGGGTCTGGGGGCTTTCGCTGGGCAGGGAACCTTGGAGGTACCTGCAAGGTTGCAGTTCGCGGCCCGAGAAGCACTCTCCGGCCAACATGCCAAACGTCCAGCAATAGCTCCCAAACGAAAGGGGCCAGCAGCCAAAGACCTAGCTGGCCTGAAAGCCCCCCAGGGGGCCCACAAGCAGCCCCTCTCAATTTGGGTCTGGGGGCTTTCGCTGGGCGGGGAACCTTGGAGGGACCTGCAAGGTTGCAGTTCGCGGCCCGAGAAGCACTCTCCGGCCAACATGCCAAACGTCCAGCAATAGCTCCCAAACGAAAGGGGCCAGCAGCCAAAAACCTAGCTGGCCTGAAAGCCCCCCAGGGGGCCCACAAGCAGCCCCTCTCAATTTGGGTCTGGGGGTTTTCGCTGGGCGGGGAACCTTGGAGGGACCTGCAAGGTTGCAGTTCGCGGCCCGAGAAGCACTCTCCGGCCAACATGCCAAACGTCCAGCAATAGCTCCCAAAGGAAAGGGGCCAGCAGCCAAAGACCTAGGTGGCCTGAAAGCCCCCCAGGGGGCCCACAAGCAGCCCCTCTCAATTTGGGTCTGGGGGCTTTCGCTGGGCGGGGAACCTTGGAGGGACCTGCAAGGTTGCAGTTGGCGGCCCGAGAAGCACTCTCCGGCCAACATGCCAAGCGTCCAGCAATAGCTCCCAAAGGAAAGGGGCCAGCAGCCAAAGACCTAGCTGGCCTGAAAGCCCCCCAGGGGGCCCACAAGCAGCCCCTCTCAATTTGGGTCTGGGGGCTTTCGCTGGGCGGGGAACCTTGGAGGGACCTGCAAGGTTGCAGTTCGCGGCCCGAGAAGCACTCTCCGGCCAACATGCCAAACGTCCAGCAATAGCTCCCAAAGGAAAGGGGCCAGCACCCAAAGACCTAGCTGGCCTGAAAGCCCCCCAGGGGGCCCACAAGCAGCCCCTCTCAATTTGGGTCTGGGGGCTTTCGCTGGGCGGGGAACCTTGGAGGGACCTGCAAGGTTGCAGTTCGCGGCCCGAGAAGCACTCTCCGGCCAACATGCCAAACGTCCAGCAATAGCTCCCAAACGAAAGGGGCCAGCAGCCAAAGACCTAGGTGGCCTGAAAGCCCCCCAGGGGGCCCACAAGCAGCCCCTCTAAATTTGGGTCTGGGGGCTTTCGCTGGGCAGGGAACCTTGGAGGTACCTGCAAGGTTGCAGTTGGCGGCCCGAGAAGCACTCTCCGGCCAACATGCCAAACGTCCAGCAATAGCTCCCAAAGGAAAGGGGCCAGCAGCCAAAGACCTAGCTGGCCTGAAAGCCCCCCAGGGGGCCCACAAGCAGCCCCTCTCAATTTGGGTCTGGGGGCTTTCGCTGGGCGGGGAACCTTGGAGGTACCTGCAAGGTTGCAGTTCGCGGCCCGAGAAGCACTCTCCGGCCAACATGCCAAACGTCCAGCAATAGCTCCCAAACGAAAGGGGCCAGCAGCCAAAGACCTAGCTGGCCTGAAAGCCTCCCAGGGGGCCCACAAGCAACCCCTCTCAATTTGGGTCTGGGGGCTTTCGCTGGGCAGGGAACCTTGGAGGTACCTGCAAGGTTGCAGTTCGCGGCCCGAGAAGCACTCTCCGGCCAACATGCCAAACGTCCAGCAATAGCTCCCAAACGAAAGGGGCCAGCAGCCAAAGACCTAGCTGGCCTGAAAGCCCCCCAGGGGGCCCACAAGCAGCCCCTCTCAATTTGGGTCTGGGGGCTTTCGCTGGGCAGGGAACCTTGGAGGTACCTGCAAGGTTGCAGTTGGCGGCCCGAGAAGCACTCTCCGGCCAACATGCCAAACGTCCAGCAATAGCTCCCAAACGAAAGGGGCCAGCAGCCAAAGACCTAGCTGGCCTGAAAGCCCCCCAGGGGGCCCACAAGCAGCCCCTCTCAATTTGGGTCTGGGGGCTTTCGCTGGGCGGGGAACCTTGGAGGGACCTGCAAGGTTGCAGTTCGCGGCCCGAGAAGCACTCTCCGGCCAACATGCCAAACGTCCAGCAATAGCTCCCAAACGAAAGGGGCCAGCAGCCAAAGACCTCGGTGGCCTGAAAGCCCCCCAGGGGGCCCACAAGCAGCCCCTCTCAATTTGGGTCTGGGGGCTTTCGCTGGGCGGGGAACCTTGGAGGGACCTGCAAGGTTGCAGTTCGCGGCCCGAGAAGCACTCTCCGGCCAACATGCCAAACGTCCAGCAATAGCTCCCAAACGAAAGGGGCCAGCAGCCAAAGACCTAGGTGGCCTGAAAGCCCCCCAGGGGGCCCACAAGCAGCCCCTCTCAATTTGGGTCTGGGGGCTTTCGCTGGGCTGGGAACATTGAAGAGACCTGCAAGGTTGCAGTTCGCGGCCCGAGAAGCACTCTCCGGCCAACATGCCAAACGTCCAGCAATAGCTCCCAAACGAAAGGGGCCAGCAGCCAAAGACCTAGCTGGCCTGAAAGCCCCCCAGGGGGCCCACAAGCAGCCCCTCTCAATTTGGGTCTGGGGGCTTTCGCTGGGCGGGGAACCTTGGAGGTACCTGCAAGGTTGCAGTTCGCGGCCCGAGAAGCACTCTCCGGCCAACATGCCAAACGTCCAGCAATAGCTCCCAAACGAAAGGGGCCAGCAGCCAAAGACCTAGCTGGCCTGAAAGCCCCCCAGGGGGCCCACAAGCAGCCCCTCTCAATTTGGGTCTGGGGGCTTTCGCTGGGCGGGGAACCTTGGAGGGACCTGCAAGGTTGCAGTTCGCGGCCCGAGAAGCACTCTCCGGCCAACATGCCAAACGTCCAGCAATAGCTCCCAAACGAAAGGGGCCAGCAGCCAAAGACCTAGGTGGCCTGAAAGCCCCCCAGGGGGCCCACAAGCAGCCCCTCTCAATTTGGGTCTGGGGGCTTTCGCTGGGCGGGGAACCTTGGAGGGACCTGCAAGGTTGCAGTTCGCGGCCCGAGAAGCACTCTCCGGCCAACATGCCAAACGTCCAGCAATAGCTCCCAAACGAAAGGGGCCAGCAGCCAAAGACCTAGCTGGCCTGAAAGCCCCCCAGGGGGCCCACAAGCAGCCCCTCTCAATTTGGGTCTGGGGGCTTTCGCTGGGCGGGGAACATTGAAGAGACCTGCAAGGTTGCAGTTCGCGGCCCGAGAAGCACTCTCCGGCCAACATGCCAAACGTCCAGCAATAGCTCCCAAACGAAAGGGGCCAGCAGCCAAAGACCTAGCTGGCCTGAAAGCCTCCCAGGGGGCCCACAAGCAGCCCCTCTCAATTTGGGTCTGGGGGCTTTCGCTGGGCGGGGAACCTTGCAGGTACCTGCAAGGTTGCAGTTCGCGGCCCGAGAAGCACTCTCCGGCCAACATGCCAAACGTCCAGCAATAGCTCCCAAACGAAAGGGGCCAGCAGCCAAAGACCTAGGTGGCCTGAAAGCCCCCCAGGGGGCCCACAAGCAGCCCCTCTCAATTTGGGTCTGGGGGCTTTCGCTGGGCAGGGAACCTTGGAGGTACCTGCAAGGTTGCAGTTCGCGGCCCGAGAAGCACTCTCCGGCCAACATGCCAAACGTCCAGCAATAGCTCCCAAAGGAAAGGGGCCAGCACCCAAAGACCTAGCTGGCCTGAAAGCCCCCCAGGGGGCCCACAAGCAGCCCCTCTCAATTTGGGTCTGGGGGCTTTCGCTGGGCGGGGAACCTTGGAGGGACCTGCAAGGTTGCAGTTCGCGGCCCGAGAAGCACTCTCCGGCCAACATGCCAAACGTCCAGCAATAGCTCCCAAACGAAAGGGGCCAGCAGCCAAAAACCTAGCTGGCCTGAAAGCCCCCCAGGGGGCCCACAAGCAGCCCCTCTCAATTTGGGTCTGGGGGCTTTCGCTGGGCGGGGAACCTTGGAGGGACCTGCAAGGTTGCAGTTGGCGGCCCGAGAAGCACTCTCCGGCCAACATGCCAAACGTCCAGCAATAGCTCCCAAACGAAAGGGGCCAGCAGCCAAAGACCTAGCTGGCCTGAAAGCCCCCCAGGGGGCCCACAAGCAGCCCCTCTCAATTTGGGTCTGGGGGCTTTCGCTGGGCGGGGAACATTGAAGAGACCTGCAAGGTTGCAGTTCGCGGCCCGAGAAGCACTCTCCGGCCAACATGCCAAACGTCCAGCAATAGCTCCCAAACGAAAGGGGCCAGCAGCCAAAGACCTAGCTGGCCTGAAAGCCTCCCAGGGGGCCCACAAGCAGCCCCTCTCAATTTGGGTCTGGGGGCTTTCGCTGGGCAGGGAACCTTGGAGGTACCTGCAAGGTTGCAGTTCGCGGCCCGAGAAGCACTCTCCGGCCAACATGCCAAACGTCCAGCAATAGCTCCCAAACGAAAGGGGCCAGCAGCCAAAGACCTAGGTGGCCTGAAAGCCCCCCAGGGGGCCCACAAGCAGCCCCTCTCAATTTGGGTCTGGGGGCTTTCGCTGGGCAGGGAACCTTGGAGGTACCTGCAAGGTTGCAGTTCGCGGCCCGAGAAGCACTCTCCGGCCAACATGCCAAACGTCCAGCAATAGCTCCCAAAGGAAAGGGGCCAGCAGCCAAAGACCTAGCTGGCCTGAAAGCCCCCCAGGGGGCCCACAAGCAGCCCCTCTCAATTTGGGTCTGGGGGCTTTCGCTGGGCGGGGAACCTTGGAGGGACCTGCAAGGTTGCAGTTCGCGGCCCGAGAAGCACTCTCCGGCCAACATGCCAAACGTCCAGCAATAGCTCCCAAACGAAAGGGGCCAGCAGCCAAAGACCTAGGTGGCCTGAAAGCCCCCCAGGGGGCCCACAAGCAGCCCCTCTCAATTTGGGTCTGGGGGCTTTCGCTGGGCAGGGAACCTTGGAGGTACCTGCAAGGTTGCAGTTCGCGGCCCGAGAAGCACTCTCCGGCCAACATGCCAAACGTCCAGCAATAGCTCCCAAACGAAAGGGGCCAGCAGCCAAAGACCTAGCTGGCCTGAAAGCCCCCCAGGGGGCCCACAAGCAGCCCCTCTCAATTTGGGTCTGGGGGCTTTCGCTGGGCGGGGAACCTTGGAGGGACCTGCAAGGTTGCAGTTCGCGGCCCGAGAAGCACTCTCCGGCCAACATGCCAAACGTCCAGCAATAGCTCCCAAAGGAAAGGGGCCAGCAGCCAAAGACCTAGCTGGCCTGAAAGCCCCCCAGGGGGCCCACAAGCAGCCCCTCTCAATTTGGGTCTGGGGGCTTTCGCTGGGCGGGGAACCTTGGAGGGACCTGCAAGGTTGCAGTTGGCGGCCCGAGAAGCACTCTCCGGCCAACATGCCAAACGTCCAGCAATAGCTCCCAAACGAAAGGGGCCAGCAGCCAAAGACCTAGCTGGCCTGAAAGCCCCCCAGGGGGCCCACAAGCAGCCCCTCTAAATTTGGGTCTGGGGGCTTTCGCTGGGCGGGGAACCTTGGAGGGACCTGCAAGGTTGCAGTTGGCGGCCCGAGAAGCACTCTCCGGCCAACATGCCAAACGTCCAGCAATAGATCCCAAAGGAAAGGGGCCAGCAGCCAAAGACCTAGCTGGCCTGAAAGCCCCCCAGGGGGCCCACAAGCAGCCCCTCTCAATTTGGGTCTGGGGGCTTTCGCTGGGCGGGGAACCTTGCAGGTACCTGCAAGGTTGCAGTTCGCGGCCCGAGAAGCACTCTCCGGCCAACATGCCAAACGTCCAGCAATAGCTCCCAAACGAAAGGGGCCAGCAGCCAAAGACCTAGCTGGCCTGAAAGCCTCCCAGGGGGCCCACAAGCAACCCCTCTCAATTTGGGTCTGGGGGCTTTCGCTGGGCAGGGAACCTTGGAGGTACCTGCAAGGTTGCAGTTCGCGGCCCGAGAAGCACTCTCCGGCCAACATGCCAAACGTCCAGCAATAGCTCCCAAAGGAAAGGGGCCAGCAGCCAAAGACCTAGCTGGCCTGAAAGCCCCCCAGGGGGCCCACAAGCAGCCCCTCTCAATTTGGGTCTGGGGGCTTTCGCTGGGCAGGGAACCTTGGAGGTACCTGCAAGGTTGCAGTTGGCGGCCCGAGAAGCACTCTCCGGCCAACATGCCAAACGTCCAGCAATAGCTCCCAAACGAAAGGGGCCAGCAGCCAAAGACCTAGCTGGCCTGAAAGCCCCCCAGGGGGCCCACAAGCAGCCCCTCTCAATTTGGGTCTGGGGGCTTTCGCTGGGCGGGGAACCTTGGAGGGACCTGCAAGGTTGCAGTTCGCGGCCCGAGAAGCACTCTCCGGCCAACATGCCAAACGTCCAGCAATAGCTCCCAAAGGAAAGGGGCCAGCAGCCAAAGACCTAGCTGGCCTGAAAGCCCCCCAGGGGGCCCACAAGCAGCCCCTCTCAATTTGGGTCTGGGGGCTTTCGCTGGGCGGGGAACCTTGGAGGGACCTGCAAGGTTGCAGTTGGCGGCCCGAGAAGCACTCTCCGGCCAACATGCCAAACGTCCAGCAATAGCTCCCAAACGAAAGGGGCCAGCAGCCAAAGACCTAGCTGGCCTGAAAGCCCCCCAGGGGGCCCACAAGCAGCCCCTCTAAATTTGGGTCTGGGGGCTTTCGCTGGGCGGGGAACCTTGGAGGGACCTGCAAGGTTGCAGTTGGCGGCCCGAGAAGCACTCTCCGGCCAACATGCCAAACGTCCAGCAATAGATCCCAAAGGAAAGGGGCCAGCAGCCAAAGACCTAGCTGGCCTGAAAGCCCCCCAGGGGGCCCACAAGCAGCCCCTCTCAATTTGGGTCTGGGGGCTTTCGCTGGGCGGGGAACCTTGCAGGTACCTGCAAGGTTGCAGTTCGCGGCCCGAGAAGCACTCTCCGGCCAACATGCCAAACGTCCAGCAATAGCTCCCAAACGAAAGGGGCCAGCAGCCAAAGACCTAGCTGGCCTGAAAGCCTCCCAGGGGGCCCACAAGCAACCCCTCTCAATTTGGGTCTGGGGGCTTTCGCTGGGCAGGGAACCTTGGAGGTACCTGCAAGGTTGCAGTTCGCGGCCCGAGAAGCACTCTCCGGCCAACATGCCAAACGTCCAGCAATAGCTCCCAAAGGAAAGGGGCCAGCAGCCAAAGACCTAGCTGGCCTGAAAGCCCCCCAGGGGGCCCACAAGCAGCCCCTCTCAATTTGGGTCTGGGGGCTTTCGCTGGGCAGGGAACCTTGGAGGTACCTGCAAGGTTGCAGTTGGCGGCCCGAGAAGCACTCTCCGGCCAACATGCCAAACGTCCAGCAATAGCTCCCAAACGAAAGGGGCCAGCAGCCAAAGACCTAGCTGGCCTGAAAGCCCCCCAGGGGGCCCACAAGCAGCCCCTCTCAATTTGGGTCTGGGGGCTTTCGCTGGGCGGGGAACCTTGGAGGGACCTGCAAGGTTGCAGTTCGCGTTCCGAGAAGCACTCTCCGGCCAACATGCCAAACGTCCAGCAATAGCTCCCAAACGAAAGGGGCCAGCAGCCAAAGACCTAGCTGGCCTGAAAGCCTCCCAGGGGGCCCACAAGCAGCCCCTCTCAATTTGGGTCTGGGGGCTTTCGCTGGGCAGGGAACCTTGGAGGTACCTGCAAGGTTGCAGTTCGCGGCCCGAGAAGCACTCTCCGGCCAACATGCCAAACGTCCAGCAATAGCTCCCAAACGAAAGGGGCCAGCAGCCAAAGACCTAGCTGGCCTGAAAGCCCCCCAGGGGGCCCACAAGCAGCCCCTCTCAATTTGGGTCTGGGGGCTTTCGCTGGGCAGGGAACCTTGGAGGTACCTGCAAGGTTGCAGTTCGCGGCCCGAGAAGCACTCTCCGGCCAACATGCCAAACGTCCAGCAATAGCTCCCAAACGAAAGGGGCCAGCAGCCAAAGACCTAGCTGGCCTGAAAGCCCCCCAGGGGGCCCACAAGCAGCCCCTCTCAATTTGGGTCTGGGGGCTTTCGCTGGGCGGGGAACCTTGGAGGGACCTGCAAGGTTGCAGTTCGCGGCCCGAGAAGCACTCTCCGGCCAACATGCCAAACGTCCAGCAATAGCTCCCAAAGGAAAGGGGCCAGCAGACAAAAACCTAGCTGGCCTGAAAGCCCCCCAGGGGGCCCACAAGCAGCCCCTCTCAATTTGGGTCTGGGGGCTTTCGCTGGGCGGGGAACCTTGCAGGTACCTGGAAGGTTGCAGTTGGCGGCCCGAGAAGCACTCTCCGGCCAACATGCCAAACGTCCAGCAATAGCTCCCAAACGAAAGGGGCCAGCAGCCAAAGACCTAGCTGGCCTGAAAGCCCCCCAGGGGGCCCACAAGCAGCCCCTCTCAATTTGGGTCTGGGGGCTTTCGCTGGGCGGGGAACATTGAAGAGACCTGCAAGGTTGCAGTTCGCGGCCCGAGAAGCACTCTCCGGCCAACATGCCAAACGTCCAGCAATAGCTCCCAAACGAAAGGGGCCAGCAGCCAAAGACCTAGCTGGCCTGAAAGCCCCCCAGGGGGCCCACAAGCAGCCCCTCTCAATTTGGGTCTGGGGGCTTTCGCTGGGCAGGGAACCTTGGAGGTACCTGCAAGGTTGCAGTTCGCGGCCCGAGAAGCACTCTCCGGCCAACATGCCAAACGTCCAGCAATAGCTCCCAAACGAAAGGGGCCAGCAGCCAAAGACCTAGCTGGCCTGAAAGCCCCACAGGGGGCCCACAAGCAGCCCCTCTCAATTTGGGTCTGGGGGCTTTCGCTGGGCGGGGAACCTTGCAGGGACCTGCAAGGTTGCAGTTCGCGGCCCGAGAAGCACTCTCCGGCCAACATGCCAAACGTCCAGCAATAGCTCCCAAACGAAAGGGGCCAGCAGCCAAAGACCTAGCTGGCCTGAAAGCCCCCCAGGGGGCCCACAAGCAGCCCCTCTCAATTTGGGTCTGGGGGCTTTCGCTGGGCGGGGAACCTTGGAGGTACCTGCAAGGTTGCAGTTCGCGGCCCGAGAAGCACTCTCCGGCCAACATGCCAAACGTCCAGCAATAGCTCCCAAAGGAAAGGGCCAGCAGCCAAAGACCTAGCTGGCCTGAAAGCCCCCCAAAGGGCCCACAAGCAGCCCCTCTCAATTTGGGTCTGGGGGCTTTCGCTGGGCGGGGAACCTTGGAGGGACCTGCAAGGTTGCAGTTCGCGGCCCGAGAAGCACTCTCCGGCCAACATGCCAAACGTCCAGCAATAGCTCCCAAACGAAAGGGGCCAGCAGCCAAAGACCTAGGTGGCCTGAAAGCCCCCCAGGGGGCCCACAAGCAGCCCCTCTAAATTTGGGTCTGGGGGCTTTCGCTGGGCGGGGAACCTTGGAGGTACCTGCAAGGTTGCAGTTCGCGGCCCGAGAAGCACTCTCCGGCCAACATGCCAAACGTCCAGCAATAGCTCCCAAACGAAAGGGGCCAGCAGCCAAAGACCTAGCTGGCCTGAAAGCCCCCCAGGGGGCCCACAAGCAGCCCCTCTCAATTTGGGTCTGGGGGCTTTCGCTGGGCGGGGAACCTTGGAGGGACCTGCAAGGTTGCAGTTCGCGGCCCGAGAAGCACTCTCCGGCCAACATGCCAAACGTCCAGCAATAGCTCCCAAACGAAAGGGGCCAGCAGCCAAAGACCTAGCTGGCCTGAAAGCCCCCCAGGGGGCCCACAAGCAGCCCCTCTCAATTTGGGTCTGGGGGCTTTCGCTGGGCGGGGAACCTTGGAGGGACCTGCAAGGTTGCAGTTCGCGGCCCGAGAAGCACTCTCCGGCCAACATGCCAAACGTCCAGCAATAGCTCCCAAAGGAAAGGGCCAGCAGCCAAAGACCTAGCTGGCCTGAAAGCCCCCCAAAGGGCCCACAAGCAGCCCCTCTCAATTTGGGTCTGGGGGCTTTCGCTGGGCGGGGAACCTTGGAGGGACCTGCAAGGTTGCAGTTCGCGGCCCGAGAAGCACTCTCCGGCCAACATGCCAAACGTCCAGCAATAGCTCCCAAACGAAAGGGGCCAGCAGCCAAAGACCTAGCTGGCCTGAAAGCCCCCCAGGGGGCCCACAAGCAGCCCCTCTCAATTTGGGTCTGGGGGCTTTCGCTGGGCGGGGAACCTTGGAGGGACCTGCAAGGTTGCAGTTCGCGGCCCGAGAAGCACTCTCCGGCCAACATGCCAAACGTCCAGCAATAGCTCCCAAACGAAAGGGGCCAGCAGCCAAAGACCTAGGTGGCCTGAAAGCCCCCCAGGGGGCCCACAAGCAGCCCCTCTAAATTTGGGTCTGGGGGCTTTCGCTGGGCGGGGAACCTTGGAGGGACCTGCAAGGTTGCAGTTCGCGTTCCGAGAAGCACTCTCCGGCCAACATGCCAAACGTCCAGCAATAGCTCCCAAAGGAAAGGGGCCAGCAGCCAAAGACCTAGCTGGCCTGAAAGCCTCCCAGGGGGCCCACAAGCAGCCCCTCTCAATTTGGGTCTGGGGGCTTTCGCTGGGCAGGGAACCTTGGAGGTACCTGCAAGGTTGCAGTTCGCGGCCCGAGAAGCACTCTCCGGCCAACATGCCAAACGTCCAGCAATAGCTCCCAAACGAAAGGGGCCAGCAGCCAAAGACCTAGGTGGCCTGAAAGCCCCCCAGGGGGCCCACAAGCAGCCCCTCTCAATTTGGGTCTGGGGGCTTTCGCTGGGCGGGGAACCTTGGAGGGACCTGCAAGGTTGCAGTTCGCGGCCCGAGAAGCACTCTCCGGCCAACATGCCAAACGTCCAGCAATAGCTCCCAAACGAAAGGGGCCAGCAGACAAAAACCTAGCTGGCCTGAAAGCCCCCCAGGGGGCCCACAAGCAGCCCCTCTCAATTTGGGTCTGGGGGCTTTCGCTGGGCGGGGAACCTTGCAGGTACCTGGAAGGTTGCAGTTGGCGGCCCGAGAAGCACTCTCCGGCCAACATGCCAAACGTCCAGCAATAGCTCCCAAACGAAAGGGGCCAGCAGCCAAAGACCTAGCTGGCCTGAAAGCCCCCCAGGGGGCCCACAAGCAGCCCCTCTCAATTTGGGTCTGGGGGCTTTCGCTGGGCAGGGAACCTTGGAGGTACCTGCAAGGTTGCAGTTCGCGGCCCGAGAAGCACTCTCCGGCCAACATGCCAAACGTCCAGCAATAGCTCCCAAACGAAAGGGGCCAGCAGCCAAAGACCTAGCTGGCCTGAAAGCCCCCCAGGGGGCCCACAAGCAGCCCCTCTCAATTTGGGTCTGGGGGCTTTCGCTGGGCAGGGAACCTTGGAGGTACCTGCAAGGTTGCAGTTCGCGGCCCGAGAAGCACTCTCCGGCCAACATGCCAAACGTCCAGCAATAGCTCCCAAACGAAAGGGGCCAGCAGCCAAAGACCTAGGTGGCCTGAAAGCCCCCCAGGGGGCCCACAAGCAGCCCCTCTCAATTTGGGTCTGGGGGCTTTCGCTGGGCGGGGAACCTTGCAGGGACCTGCAAGGTTGCAGTTCGCGGCCCGAGAAGCACTCTCCGGCCAACATGCCAAACGTCCAGCAATAGCTCCCAAACGAAAGGGGCCAGCAGCCAAAGACCTAGGTGGCCTGAAAGCCCCCCAGGGGGCCCACAAGCAGCCCCTCTCAATTTGGGTCTGGGGGCTTTCGCTGGGCGGGGAACCTTGCAGGTACCTGCAAGGTTGCAGTTCGCGGCCCGAGAAGCACTCTCCGGCCAACATGACAAACGTCCAGCAATAGCTCCCAAACGAAAGGGGCCAGCAGACAAAGACCTAGGTGGCCTGAAAGCCACCCAGGGGGCCCACAAGCAGCCCCTCTCAATTTGGGTCTGGGGGCTTTCGCTGGGCGGGGAACCTTGGAGGGACCTGCAAGGTTGCAGTTCGCGGCCCGAGAAGCACTCTCCGGCCAACATGCCAAACGTCCAGCAATAGCTCCCAAACGAAAGGGGCCAGCCGCCAAAGACCTAGGTGGACTGAAAGCCCCCCAGGGGGCCCACAAGCAGCCCCTCTCAATTTGGGTCTGGTGGCTTTCGCTGGGCGGGGAACCTTGCAGGTACCTGCAAGGTTGCAGTTCGCGGCCCGAGAAGCACTCTCCGGCCAACATGCCAAACGTCCAGCAATAGCTCCCAAACGAAAGGGGCCAGCAGCCAAAGACCTAGCTGGCCTGAAAGCCCCCCAGGGGGCCCACAAGCAGCCCCTCTCAATTTGGGTCTGGGGGCTTTCGCTGGGCGGGGAACCTTGGAGGGACCTGCAAGGTTGCAGTTCGCGGCCCGAGAAGCACTCTCCGGCCAACATGCCAAACGTCCAGCAATAGCTCCCAAACGAAAGGGGCCAGCAGCCAAAGACCTAGCTGGCCTGAAAGCCCCCCAGGGGGCCCACAAGCAGCCCCTCTCAATTTGGGTCTGGGGGCTTTCGCTGGGCGGGGAACCTTGCAGGTACCTGCAAGGTTGCAGTTCGCGGCCCGAGAAGCACTCTCCGGCCAACATGCCAAACGTCCAGCAATAGCTCCCAAACGAAAGGGGCCAGCAGCCAAAGACCTAGCTGGCCTGAAAGCCCCCCAGGGGGCCCACAAGCAGCCCCTCTCAATTTGGGTCTGGGGGCTTTCGCTGGGCGGGGAACCTTGGAGGGACCTGCAAGGTTGCAGTTCGCGGCCCGAGAAGCACTCTCCGGCCAACATGCCAAACGTCCAGCAATAGCTCCCAAAGGAAAGGGCCAGCAGCCAAAGACCTAGCTGGCCTGAAAGCCCCCCAAAGGGCCCACAAGCAGCCCCTCTCAATTTGGGTCTGGGGGCTTTCGCTGGGCGGGGAACCTTGGAGGGACCTGCAAGGTTGCAGTTCGCGGCCCGAGAAGCACTCTCCGGCCAACATGCCAAACGTCCAGCAATAGCTCCCAAACGAAAGGGGCCAGCAGCCAAAGACCTAGGTGGCCTGAAAGCCCCCCAGGGGGCCCACAAGCAGCCCCTCTCAATTTGGGTCTGGGGGCTTTCGCTGGGCGGGGAACCTTGGAGGGACCTGCAAGGTTGCAGTTGGCGGCCCGAGAAGCACTCTCCGGCCAACATGCCAAACGTCCAGCAATAGCTCCCAAAGGAAAGGGGCCAGCAGCCAAAGACCTAGCTGGCCTGAAAGCCCCCCAGGGGGCCCACAAGCAGCCCCTCTCAATTTGGGTCTGGGGGCTTTCGCTGGGCGGGGAACCTTGGAGGGACCTGCAAGGTTGCAGTTGGCGGCCCGAGAAGCACTCTCCGGCCAACATGCCAAACGTCCAGCAATAGCTCCCAAAGGAAAGGGGCCAGCAGCCAAAGACCTAGCTGGCCTGAAAGCCCCCCAGGGGGCCCACAAGCAGCCCCTCTCAATTTGGGTCTGGGGGCTTTCGCTGGGCGGGGAACCTTGGAGGGACCTGCAAGGTTGCAGTTCGCGGCCCGAGAAGCACTCTCCGGCCAACATGCCAAACGTCCAGCAATAGCTCCCAAACGAAAGGGGCCAGCAGCCAAAGACCTAGGTGGCCTGAAAGCCCCCCAGGGGGCCCACAAGCAGCCCCTCTCAATTTGGGTCTGGGGGCTTTCGCTGGGCGGGGAACCTTGGAGGGACCTGCAAGGTTGCAGTTCGCGGCCCGAGAAGCACTCTCCGGCCAACATGCCAAACGTCCAGCAATAGCTCCCAAACGAAAGGGGCCAGCAGCCAAAGACCTAGGTGGCCTGAAAGCCCCCCAGGGGGCCCACAAGCAGCCCCTCTCAATTTGGGTCTGGGGGCTTTCGCTGGGCGGGGAACCTTGCAGGTACCTGCAAGGTTGCAGTTCGCGGCCCGAGAAGCACTCTCCGGCCAACATGACAAACGTCCAGCAATAGCTCCCAAACGAAAGGGGCCAGCAGACAAAGACCTAGGTGGCCTGAAAGCCACCCAGGGGGCCCACAAGCAGCCCCTCTCAATTTGGGTCTGGGGGCTTTCGCTGGGCGGGGAACCTTGGAGGGACCTGCAAGGTTGCAGTTCGCGGCCCGAGAAGCACTCTCCGGCCAACATGCCAAACGTCCAGCAATAGCTCCCAAACGAAAGGGGCCAGCCGCCAAAGACCTAGGTGGCCTGAAAGCCCCCCAGGGGGCCCACAAGCAGCCCCTCTCAATTTGGGTCTGGGGGCTTTCGCTGGGCGGGGAACCTTGGAGGTACCTGCAAGGTTGCAGTTCGCGGCCCGAGAAGCACTCTCCGGCCAACATGCCAAACGTCCAGCAATAGCTCCCAAACGAAAGGGGCCAGCAGCCAAAGACCTAGCTGGCCTGAAAGCCCCCCAGGGGGCCCACAAGCAGCCCCTCTCAATTTGGGTCTGGGGGCTTTCGCTGGGCGGGGAACCTTGGAGGGACCTGCAAGGTTGCAGTTCGCGGCCCGAGAAGCACTCTCCGGCCAACATGCCAAACGTCCAGCAATAGCTCCCAAAGGAAAGGGGCCAGCAGCCAAAGACCTAGCTGGCCTGAAAGCCCCCCAAAGGGCCCACAAGCAGCCCCTCTCAATTTGGGTCTGGGGGCTTTCGCTGGGCGGGGAACCTTGGAGGGACCTGCAAGGTTGCAGTTCGCGGCCCGAGAAGCACTCTCCGGCCAACATGCCAAACGTCCAGCAATAGCTCCCAAACGAAAGGGGCCAGCAGCCAAAGACCTAGCTGGCCTGAAAGCCCCCCAGGGGGCCCACAAGCAGCCCCTCTAAATTTGGGTCTGGGGGCTTTCGCTGGGCGGGGAACCTTGGAGGGACCTGCAAGGTTGCAGTTCGCGGCCCGAGAAGCACTCTCCGGCCAACATGCCAAACGTCCAGCAATAGCTCCCAAACGAAAGGGGCCAGCAGCCAAAGACCTAGCTGGCCTGAAAGCCCCCCAGGGGGCCCACAAGCAGCCCCTCTCAAGTTGGGTCTGGGGGCTTTCGCTGGGCGGGGAACCTTGGAGGTACCTGCAAGGTTGCAGTTCGCGGCCCGAGAAGCACTCTCCGGCCAACATGCCAAACGTCCAGCAATAGCTCCCAAACGAAAGGGGCCAGCAGCCAAAGACCTAGCTGGCCTGAAAGACTCCCAGGGGGCCCACAAGCAGCCCCTCTCAATTTGGGTCTGGGGGCTTTCGCTGGGCAGGGAACATTGGAGGGACCTGCAAGGTTGCAGTTGGCGGCCCGAGAAGCACTCTCCGGCCAACATGCCAAACGTCCAGCAATAGCTCCCAAAGGAAAGGGGCCAGCAGCCAAAGACCTAGCTGGCCTGAAAGCCCCCCAGGGGGCCCACAAGCAGCCCCTCTCAATTTGGGTCTGGGGGCTTTCGCTGGGCGGGGAACCTTGGAGGGACCTGCAAGGTTGCAGTTGGCGGCCCGAGAAGCACTCTCCGGCCAACATGCCAAACGTCCAGCAATAGCTCCCAAACGAAAGGGGCCAGCAGCCAAAGACCTAGCTGGCCTGAAAGCCCCCCAGGGGGCCCACAAGCAGCCCCTCTCAATTTGGGTCTGGGGGCTTTCGCTGGGCGGGGAACCTTGGAGGTACCTGCAAGGTTGCAGTTCGCGGCCCGAGAAGCACTCTCCGGCCAACATGCCAAACGTCCAGCAATAGCTCCCAAACGAAAGGGGCCAGCAGCCAAAGACCTAGCTGGCCTGAAAGCCCCCCAGGGGGCCCACAAGCAGCCCCTCTCAATTTGGGTCTGGGGGCTTTCGCTGGGCGGGGAACCTTGGAGGGACCTGCAAGGTTGCAGTTCGCGGCCCGAGAAGCACTCTCCGGCCAACATGCCAAACGTCCAGCAATAGCTCCCAAACGAAAGGAGCCAGCAGCCAAAGACCTAGCTGGCCTGAAAGCCTCCCAGGGGGCCCACAAGCAGCCCCTCTCAATTTGGGTCTGGGGGCTTTCGCTGGGCAGGGAACCTTGGAGGTACCTGCAAGGTTGCAGTTCGCGGCCCGAGAAGCACTCTCCGGCCAACATGCCAAACGTCCAGCAATAGCTCCCAAACGAAAGGGGCCAGCAGCCAAAGACCTAGCTGGCCTGAAAGCCCCCCAGGGGGCCCACAAGCAGCCCCTCTCAATTTGGGTCTGGGGGCTTTCGCTGGGCAGGGAACCTTGGAGGTACCTGCAAGGTTGCAGTTCGCGGCCCGAGAAGCACTCTCCGGCCAACATGCCAAACGTCCAGCAATAGCTCCCAAACGAAAGGGGCCAGCAGCCAAAGACCTAGCTGGCCTGAAAGCCCCCCAGGGGGCCCACAAGCAGCCCCTCTCAATTTGGGTCTGGGGGCTTTCGCTGGGCGGGGAACCTTGGAGGGACCTGCAAGGTTGCAGTTCGCGGCCCGAGAAGCACTCTCCGGCCAACATGCCAAACGTCCAGCAATAGCTCCCAAACGAAAGGGGCCAGCAGCCAAAAACCTAGCTGGCCTGAAAGCCCCCCAGGGGGCCCACAAGCAGCCCCTCTCAATTTGGGTCTGGGGGCTTTCGCTGGGCGGGGAACCTTGGAGGGACCTGCAAGGTTGCAGTTCGCGGCCCGAGAAGCACTCTCCGGCCAACATGCCAAACGTCCAGCAATAGCTCCCAAAGGAAAGGGGCCAGCAGCCAAAGACCTAGGTGGCCTGAAAGCCCCCCAGGGGGCCCACAAGCAGCCCCTCTCAATTTGGGTCTGGGGGCTTTCGCTGGGCGGGGAACCTTGGAGGGACCTGCAAGGTTGCAGTTGGCGGCCCGAGAAGCACTCTCCGGCCAACATGCCAAGCGTCCAGCAATAGCTCCCAAAGGAAAGGGGCCAGCAGCCAAAGACCTAGCTGGCCTGAAAGCCCCCCAGGGGGCCCACAAGCAGCCCCTCTCAATTTGGGTCTGGGGGCTTTCGCTGGGCGGGGAACCTTGCAGGTACCTGCAAGGTTGCAGTTCGCGGCCCGAGAAGCACTCTCCGGCCAACATGCCAAACGTCCAGCAATAGCTCCCAAACGAAAGGGGCCAGCAGCCAAAGACCTAGCTGGCCTGAAAGCCCCCCAGGGGGCCCACAAGCAGCCCCTCTCAATTTGGGTCTGGGGGCTTTCGCTGGACGGGGAACCTTGGAGGGACCTGCAAGGTTGCAGTTCGCGGCCCGAGAAGCACTCTCCGGCCAACATGCCAAACGTCCAGCAATAGCTCCCAAACGAAAGGGGCCAGCAGACAAAAACCTAGCTGGCCTGAAAGCCCCCCAGGGGGCCCACAAGCAGCCCCTCTCAATTTGGGTCTGGGGGCTTTCGCTGGGCGGGGAACCTTGCAGGTACCTGCAAGGTTGCAGTTCGCGGCCCGAGAAGCACTCTCCGGCCAACATGCCAAACGTCCAGCAATAGCTCCCAAACGAAAGGGGCCAGCACCCAAAGACCTAGCTGGCCTGAAAGCCCCCCAGGGGGCCCACAAGCAGCCCCTCTCAATTTGGGTCTGGGGGCTTTCGCTGGGCGGGGAAGCTTGAAGAGACCTGCAAGGTTGCAGTTGGCGGCCCGAGAAGCACTCTCCGGCCAACATGCCAAACGTCCAGCAATAGCTCCCAAAGGAAAGGGGCCAGCAGCCAAAGACCTAGCTGGCCTGAAAGCCTCCCAGGGGGCCCACAAGCAGCCCCTCTCAATTTGGGTCTGGGGGCTTTCGCTGGGCAGGGAACCTTGGAGGGACCTGCAAGGTTGCAGTTCGCGGCCCGAGAAGCACTCTCCGGCCAACATGCCAAACGTCCAGCAATAGCTCCCAAACGAAAGGGGCCAGCAGCCAAAGACCTAGGTGGCCTGAAAGCCCCCCAGGGGGCCCACAAGAAGCCCCTCTCAATTTGGGTCAGGGGGCTTTCGCTGGGCAGGGAACCTTGGAGGGACCTGCAAGGTTGCAGTTCGCGGCCCGAGAAGCACTCTCCGGCCAACATGCCAAACGTCCAGCAATAGCTCCCAAAGGAAAGGGGTCAGCAGCCAAAGACCTAGCTGGCCTGAAAGCCCCCCAGGGGGCCCACAAGCAGCCCCTCTCAATTTGGGTCTGGGGGCTTTCGCTGGGCGGGGAACCTTGCAGGTACCTGCAAGGTTGCAGTTCGCGGCCCGAGAAGCACTCTCCGGCCAACATGCCAAACGTCCAGCAATAGCTCCCAAACGAAAGGGGCCAGCACCCAAAGACCTAGCTGGCCTGAAAGCCCCCCAGGGGGCCCACAAGCAGCCCCTCTAAATTTGGGTCTGGGGGCTTTCGCTGGGCGGGGAACCTTGGAGGGACCTGCAAGGTTGCAGTTCGCGGCCCGAGAAGCACTCTCCGGCCAACATGCCAAACGTCCAGCAATAGCTCCCAAACGAAAGGGGCCAGCAGCCAAAGACCTAGCTGGCCTGAAAGCCCCCCAGGGGGCCCACAAGCAGCCCCTCTCAATTTGGGTCTGGGGGCTTTCGCTGGGGGGGAACATTGAAGAGACCTGCAAGGTTGCAGTTCGCGGCCCGAGAAGCACTCTCCGGCCAACATGCCAAACGTCCAGCAATAGCTCCCAAACGAAAGGGGCCAGCAGCCAAAGACCTAGCTGGCCTGAAAGCCTCCCAAGGGGCCCACAAGCAGCCCCTCTCAATTTGGGTCTGGGGGCTTTCGCTGGGCAGGGAACCTTGGAGGTACCTGCAAGGTTGCAGTTCGCGGCCCGAGAAGCACTCTCCGGCCAACATGCCAAACGTCCAGCAATAGCTCCCAAACGAAAGGGGCCAGCAGCCAAAGACCTAGCTGGCCTGAAAGCCCCCCAGGGGGCCCACAAGCAGCCCCTCTCAATTTGGGTCTGGGGGCTTTCGCTGGGCGGGGAACCTTGGAGGGACCTGCAAGGTTGCAGTTCGCGGCCCGAGAAGCACTCTCCGGCCAACATGCCAAACGTCCAGCAATAGCTCCCAAAGGAAAGGGGCCAGCAGCCAAAGACCTAGGTGGCCTGAAAGCCCCCCAGGGGGCCCACAAGCAGCCCCTCTCAATTTGGGTCTGGGGGCTTTCGCTGGGCGGGGAACCTTGCAGGTACCTGCAAGGTTGCAGTTCGCGGCCCGAGAAGCACTCTCCGGCCAACATGCCAAACGTCCAGCAATAGCTCCCAAAGGAAAGGGGCCAGCAGCCAAAGACCTAGGTGGCCTGAAAGCCCCCCAGGGGGCCCACAAGCAGCCCCTCTCAATTTGGGTCTGGGGGCTTTCGCTGGGCGGGGAACCTTGGAGGGACCTGCAAGCTTGCAGTTCGCGGCCCGAGAAGCACTCTCCGGCCAACATGCCAAACGTCCAGCAATAGCTCCCAAACGAAAGGGGCCAGCCGCCAAAGACCTAGGTGGCCTGAAAGCCCCCCAGGGGGCCCACAAGCAGCCCCTCTCAATTTGGGTCTGGGGGCTTTCGCTGGGCGGGGAACCTTGGAGGGACCTGCAAGGTTGCAGTTCGCGGCCCGAGAAGCACTCTCCGGCCAACATGCCAAACGTCCAGCAATAGCTCCCAAACGAAAGGGGCCAGCAGCCAAAGACCTAGCTGGCCTGAAAGCCCCCCAGGGGGCCCACAAGCAGCCCCTCTCAATTTGGGTCTGGGGGCTTTCGCTGGGCGGGGAACCTTGCAGGTACCTGCAAGGTTGCAGTTCGCGGCCCGAGAAGCACTCTCCGGCCAACATGCCAAACGTCCAGCAATAGCTCCCAAACGAAAGGGGCCAGCAGCCAAAGACCTAGGTGGCCTGAAAGCCCCCCAGGGGGCCCACAAGAAGCCCCTCTCAATTTGGGTCAGGGGGCTTTCGCTGGGCGGGGAACCTTGGAGGTACCTGCAAGGTTGCAGTTCGCGGCCCGAGAAGCACTCTCCGGCCAACATGCCAAACGTCCAGCAATAGCTCCCAAACGAAAGGGGCCAGCAGCCAAAGACCTAGCTGGCCTGAAAGCCCCCCAGGGGGCCCACAAGCAGCCCCTCTCAATTTGGGTCTGGGGGCTTTCGCTGGGCGGGGAACCTTGGAGGGACCTGCAAGGTTGCAGTTCGCGGCCCGAGAAGCACTCTCCGGCCAACATGCCAAACGTCCAGCAATAGCTCCCAAACGAAAGGGGCCAGCAGCCAAAGACCTAGCTGGCCTGAAAGCCCCCCAGGGGGCCCACAAGCAGCCCCTCTCAATTTGGGTCTGGGGGCTTTCGCTGGGCGGGGAACCTTGGAGGGACCTGCAAGGTTGCAGTTCGCGGCCCGAGAAGCACTCTCCGGCCAACATGCCAAACGTCCAGCAATAGCTCCCAAAGGAAAGGGGCCAGCAGCCAAAGACCTAGCTGGCCTGAAAGCCCCCCAGGGGGCCCACAAGCAGCCCCTCTCAATTTGGGTCTGGGGGCTTTCGCTGGGCGGGGAACCTTGCAGGTACCTGCAAGGTTGCAGTTCGCGGCCCGAGAAGCACTCTCCGGCCAACATGCCAAACGTCCAGCAATAGCTCCCAAACGAAAGGGGCCAGCAGCCAAAGACCTAGCTGGCCTGAAAGCCCCCCAGGGGGCCCACAAGCAGCCCCTCTCAATTTGGGTCTGGGGGCTTTCGCTGGGCGGGGAACCTTGCAGGTACCTGCAAGGTTGCAGTTCGCGGCCCGAGAAGCACTCTCCGGCCAACATGCCAAACGTCCAGCAATAGCTCCCAAACGAAAGGGGCCAGCAGCCAAAGACCTAGCTGGCCTGAAAGCCTCCCAGGGGGCCCACAAGCAGCCCCTCTCAATTTGGGTCTGGGGGCTTTTGCTGGGCAGGGAACCTGGGAGGTACCTGCAAGGTTGCAGTTCGCGGCCCGAGAAGCACTCTCCGGCCAACATGCCAAACGTCCAGCAATAGCTCCCAAACGAAAGGGGCCAGCAGCCAAAGACCTAGCTGGCCTGAAAGCCCCCCAGGGGGCCCACAAGCAGCCCCTCTCAATTTGGGTCTGGGGGCTTTCGCTGGGCGGGGAACCTTGGAGGGACCTGCAAGGTTGCAGTTCGCGGCCCGAGAAGCACTCTCCGGCCAACATGCCAAACGTCCAGCAATAGCTCCCAAACGAAAGGGGCCAGCAGCCAAAGACCTAGCTGGCCTGAAAGCCCCCCAGGGGGCCCACAAGCAGCCCCTCTCAATTTGGGTCTGGGGGCTTTCGCTGGGCGGGGAACCTTGGAGGGACCTGCAAGGTTGCAGTTCGCGGCCCGAGAAGCACTCTCCGGCCAACATGCCAAACGTCCAGCAATAGCTCCCAAACGAAAGGGGCCAGCAGCCAAAGACCTAGCTGGCCTGAAAGCCCCCCAGGGGGCCCACAAACAGCCCCTCTCAATTTGGGTCTGGGGGCTTTCGCTGGGCGGGGAACCTTGCAGGTACCTGCAAGGTTGCAGTTCGCGGCCCGAGAAGCACTCTCCGGCCAACATGCCAAACGTCCAGCAATAGCTCCCAAACGAAAGGGGCCAGCAGCCAAAGACCTAGGTGGCCTGAAAGCCCCCCAGGGGGCCCACAAGCAGCCCCTCTCAATTTGGGTCTGGGGGCTTTCGCTGGGCGGGGAACCTTGCAGGTACCTGCAAGTTTGCAGTTCGCGGCCCGAGAAGCACTCTCCGGCCAACATGCCAAACGTCCAGCAATAGCTCCCAAACGAAAGGGGCCAGCAGACAAAGACCTAGCTGGCCTGAAAGCCCCCCAGGGGGCCCACAAGCAGCCCCTCTCAATTTGGGTCTGGGGGCTTTCGCTGGGCGGGGAACCTTGGAGGGACCTGCAAGGTTGCAGTTCGCGGCCCGAGAAGCACTCTCCGGCCAACATGCCAAACGTCCAGCAATAGCTCCCAAACGAAAGGGGCCAGCAGCCAAAGACCTAGCTGGCCTGAAAGCCCCCCAGGGGGCCCACAAGCAGCCCCTCTCAATTTGGGTCTGGGGGCTTTCGCTGGGCGGGGAACCTTGCAGGTACCTGCAAGGTTGCAGTTCGCGGCCCGAGAAGCACTCTCCGGCCAACATGCCAAACGTCCAGCAATAGCTCCCAAAGGAAAGGGGCCAGCAGCCAAAGACCTAGGTGGCCTGAAAGCCCCCCAGGGGGCCCACAAGCAGCCCCTCTCAATTTGGGTCTGGGGGCTTTCGCTGGGCGGGGAACCTTGGAGGTACCTGCAAGGTTGCAGTTTGCGGCCCGAGAAGCACTCTCCGGCCAACATGCCAAACGTCCAGCAATAGCTCCCAAACGAAAGGGGCCAGCAGCCAAAGACCTAGCTGGCCTGAAAGCCCCCCAGGGGGCCCACAAGCAGCCCCTCTCAATTTGGGTCTGGGGGCTTTTGCTGGGCGGGGAACCTTGCAGGTACCTGCAAGGTTGCAGTTCGCGGCCCGAGAAGCACTCTCCGGCCAACATGCCAAACGTCCAGCAATAGCTCCCAAACGAAAGGGGCCAGCACCCAAAGACCTAGCTGGCCTGAAAGCCCCCCAGGGGGCCCACAAGCAGCCCCTCTCAATTTGGGTCTGGGGGCTTTCGCTGGGCGGGGAACCTTGGAGGGACCTGCAAGGTTGCAGTTCACAGCCCGAGAAGCACTCTCGGGCCAACATGCCAAACGTCCAGCAATAGCTCCCAAAGGAAAGGGGCCAGCAGCCAAAGACCTAGCTGGCCTGAAAGCCCCCCAGGGGGCCCACAAGCAGCCCCTCTCAATTTGGGTCTGGGGGCTTTCGCTGGGCGGGGAACCTTGGAGGGACCTGCAAGGTTGCAGTTCGCGGCCCGAGAAGCACTCTCCGGCCAACATGCCAAACGTCCAGCAATAGCTCCCAAACGAAAGGGGCCAGCAGCCAAAGACCTAGGTGGCCTGAAAGCCCCCCAGGGGGCCCACAAGCAGCCCCTCTCAATTTGGGTCTGGGGGCTTTCGCTGGGCGGGGAACCTTGGAGGGACCTGCAAGGTTGCAGTTCGCGGCCCGAGAAGCACTCTCCGGCCAACATGCCAAACGTCCAGCAATAGCTCCCAAACGAAAGGGGCCAGCAGCCAAAGACCTAGCTGGCCTGAAAGCCCCCCAGGGGGCCCACAAGCAGCCCCTCTCAATTTGGGTCTGGGGGCTTTCGCTGGGCAGGGAAACTTGGAGGTACCTGCAAGGTTGCAGTTCGCGGCCCGAGAAGCACTCTCCGGCCAACATGCCAAACGTCCAGCAATAGCTCCCAAACGAAAGGGGCCAGCAGCCAAAGACCTAGCTGGCCTGAAAGCCCCCCAGGGGGCCCACAAGCAGCCCCTCTCAATTTGGGTCTGGGGGCTTTCGCTGGGCAGGGAACCTTGCAGGTACCTGCAAGGTTGCAGTTCGCGGCCCGAGAAGCACTCTCCGGCCAACATGCCAAACGTCCAGCAATAGCTCCCAAACGAAAGGGGCCAGCAGCCAAAGACCTAGCTGGCCTGAAAGCCCCCCAGGGGGCCCACAAGCAGCCCCTCTCAATTTGGGTCTGGGGGCTTTCGCTGGGCGGGGAACCTTGGAGGTACCTGCAGCCAAAGACCTAGGTGGCCTGAAAGCCCCCCAGGGGGCCCACAAGCAGCCCCTCTCAATTTGGGTCTGGGGGCTTTCGCTGGGCGGGGAACCTTGGAGGGACCTGCAAGGTTGCAGTTCGCGGCCCGAGAAGCACTCTCCGGCCAACATGCCAAACGTCCAGCAATAGCTCCCAAACGAAAGGGGCCAGCAGCCAAAGACCTAGCTGGCCTGAAAGCCCCCCAGGGGGCCCACAAGCAGCCCCTCTCAATTTGGGTCTGGGGGCTTTCGCTGGGCAGGGAACCTTGGAGGTACCTGCAAGGTTGCAGTTCGCGGCCCGAGAAGCACTCTCCGGCCAACATGCCAAACGTCCAGCAATAGCTCCCAAACGAAAGGGGCCAGCAGCCAAAGACCTAGCTGGCCTGAAAGCCCCCCAGGGGGCCCACAAGCAGCCCCTCTCAAGTTGGGTCTGGGGGCTTTCGCTGGGCAGGGAACCTTGGAGGTACCTGCAAGGTTGCAGTTCGCGGCCCGAGAAGCACTCTCCGGCCAACATGCCAAACGTCCAGCAATAGCTCCCAAACGAAAGGGGCCAGCAGACAAAAACCTAGCTGGCCTGAAAGCCCCCCAGGGGGCCCACAAGCAGCCCCTCTCAATTTGGGTCTGGGGGCTTTCGCTGGGCGGGGAACCTTGGAGGGACCTGCAAGGTTGCAGTTGGCGGCCCGAGAAGCACTCTCCGGCCAACATGCCAAACGTCCAGCAATAGCTCCCAAAGGAAAGGGGCCAGCAGCCAAAGACCTAGCTGGCCTGAAAGCCCCCCAGGGGGCCCACAAGCAGCCCCTCTCAATTTGGGTCTGGGGGCTTTCGCTGGGCGGGGAACATTGAAGAGACCTGCAAGGTTGCAGTTCGCGGCCCGAGAAGCACTCTCCGGCCAACATGCCAAACGTCCAGCAATAGCTCCCAAACGAAAGGGGCCAGCAGCCAAAGACCTAGCTGGCCTGAAAGCCCCCCAGGGGGCCCACAAGCAGCCCCTCTCAATTTGGGTCTGGGGGCTTTCGCTGGGCGGGGAACCTTGCAGGTACCTGCAAGGTTGCAGTTCGCGGCCCGAGAAGCACTCTCCGGCCAACATGCCAAACGTCCAGCAATAGCTCCCAAACGAAAGGGGCCAGCACCCAAAGACCTAGCTGGCCTGAAAGCCCCCCAGGGGGCCCACAAGCAGCCCCTCTCAATTTGGGTCTGGGGGCTTTCGCTGGGCGGGGAACCTTGGAGGGACCTGCAAGGTTGCAGTTCGCGGCCCGAGAAGCACTCTCCGGCCAACATGCCAAACGTCCAGCAATAGCTCCCAAAGGAAAGGGGCCAGCAGCCAAAGACCTAGCTGGCCTGAAAGCCCCCCAGGGGGCCCACAAGCAGCCCCTCTCAATTTGGGTCTGGGGGCTTTCGCTGGGCGGGGAACCTTGGAGGGACCTGCAAGGTTGCAGTTCGCGGCCCGAGAAGCACTCTCCGGCCAACATGCCAAACGTCCAGCAATAGCTCCCAAACGAAAGGGGCCAGCAGCCAAAGACCTAGGTGGCCTGAAAGCCCCCCAGGGGGCCCACAAGCAGCCCCTCTCAATTTGGGTCTGGGGGCTTTCGCTGGGCGGGGAACATTGAAGAGACCTGCAAGGTTGCAGTTCGCGGCCCGAGAAGCACTCTCCGGCCAACATGCCAAACGTCCAGCAATAGCTCCCAAAGGAAAGGGGCCAGCAGCCAAAGACCTAGCTGGCCTGAAAGCCTCCCAGGGGGCCCACAAGCAGCCCCTCTCAATTTGGGTCTGGGGGCTTTCGCTGGGCGGGGAACCTTGGAGGGACCTGCAAGGTTGCAGTTCGCGGCCCGAGAAGCACTCTCCGGCCAACATGCCAAACGTCCAGCAATAGCCCCCAAACGAAAGGGGCCAGCAGCCAAAGACCTAGGTGGCCTGAAAGCCCCCCAGGGGGCCCACAAGCAGCCCCTCTCAATTTGGGTCTGGGGGCTTTCGCTGGGCAGGGAACCTTGGAGCTACCTGCAAGGTTGCAGTTCGCGGCCCGAGAAGCACTCTCCGGCCAACATGCCAAACGTCCAGCAATAGCTCCCAAAGGAAAGGGGCCAGCACCCAAAGACCTAGCTGGCCTGAAAGCCCCCCAGGGGGCCCACAAGCAGCCCCTCTCAATTTGGGTCTGGGGGCTTTCGCTGGGCGGGGAACCTTGGAGGGACCTGCAAGGTTGCAGTTCGCGGCCCGAGAAGCACTCTCCGGCCAACATGCCAAACGTCCAGCAATAGCTCCCAAACGAAAGGGGCCAGCAGACAAAAACCTAGCTGGCCTGAAAGCCCCCCAGGGGGCCCACAAGCAGCCCCTCTCAATTTGGGTCTGGGGGCTTTCGCTGGGCGGGGAACCTTGGAGGGACCTGCAAGGTTGCAGTTGGCGGCCCGAGAAGCACTCTCCGGCCAACATGCCAAACGTCCAGCAATAGCTCCCAAACGAAAGGGGCCAGCAGCCAAAGACCTAGCTGGCCTGAAAGCCCCCCAGGGGGCCCACAAGCAGCCCCTCTCAATTTGGGTCTGGGGGCTTTCGCTGGGCGGGGAACATTGAAGAGACCTGCAAGGTTGCAGTTCGCGGCCCGAGAAGCACTCTCCGGCCAACATGCCAAACGTCCAGCAATAGCTCCCAAACGAAAGGGGCCAGCAGCCAAAGACCTAGCTGGCCTGAAAGCCTCCCAGGGGGCCCACAAGCAGCCCCTCTCAATTTGGGTCTGGGGGCTTTCGCTGGGCAGGGATCCTTGGAGGTACCTGCAAGGTTGCAGTTCGCGGCCCGAGAAGCACTCTCCAGCCAACATGCCAAACGTCCAGCAATAGCTCCCAAACGAAAGGGGCCAGCAGCCAAAGACCTAGCTGGCCTGAAAGCCCCCCAGGGGGCCCACAAGCAGCCCCTCTCAATTTGGGTCTGGGGGCTTTCGCTGGGCAGGGAACCTTGGAGGTACCTGCAAGGTTGCAGTTCGCGGCCCGAGAAGCACTCTCCGGCCAACATGCCAAACGTCCAGCAATAGCTCCCAAACGAAAGGGGCCAGCAGCCAAAGACCTAGCTGGCCTGAAAGCCCCCCAGGGGGCCCACAAGCAGCCCCTCTCAATTTGGGTCTGGGGGCTTTCGCTGGGCAGGGAACCTTGGACGTACCTGCAAGGTTGCAGTTCGCGGCCCGAGAAGCACTCTCCGGCCAACATGCCAAACGTCCAGCAATAGCTCCCAAAGGAAAGGGGCCAGCAGCCAAAGACCTAGCTGGCCTGAAAGCCCCCCAGGGGGCCCACAAGCAGCCCCTCTCAATTTGGGTCTGGGGGCTTTCGCTGGGCGGGGAACCTTGGAGGGACCTGCAAGGTTGCAGTTCGCGGCCCGAGAAGCACTCTCCGGCCAACATGCCAAACGTCCAGCAATAGCTCCCAAACGAAAGGGGCCAGCAGCCAAAGACCTAGCTGGCCTGAAAGCCCCCCAGGGGGCCCACAAGCAGCCCCTCTCAATTTGGGTCTGGGGGCTTTCGCTGGGCGGGGAACCTTGCAGGTACCTGCAAGGTTGCAGTTCGCGGCCCGAGAAGCACTCTCCGGCCAACATGCCAAACGTCCAGCAATAGCTCCCAAACGAAAGGGGCCAGCAGCCAAAGACCTAGCTGGCCTGAAAGCCTCCCAGGGGGCCCACAAGCAACCCCTCTCAATTTGGGTCTGGGGGCTTTCGCTGGGCAGGGAACCTTGGAGGTACCTGCAAGGTTGCAGTTCGCGGCCCGAGAAGCACTCTCCGGCCAACATGCCAAACGTCCAGCAATAGCTCCCAAACGAAAGGGGCCAGCAGCCAAAGACCTAGGTGGCCTGAAAGCCCCCCAGGGGGCCCACAAGCAGCCCCTCTCAATTTGGGTCTGGGGGCTTTCGCTGGGCAGGGAACCTTGGAGGTACCTGCAAGGTTGCAGTTCGCGGCCCGAGAAGCACTCTCCGGCCAACATGCCAAACGTCCAGCAATAGCTCCCAAACGAAAGGGGCCAGCAGCCAAAGACCTAGCTGGCCTGAAAGCCCCCCAGGGGGCCCACAAGCAGCCCCTCTCAATTTGGGTCTGGGGGCTTTCGCTGGGCGGGGAACCTTGGAGGGACCTGCAAGGTTGCAGTTGGCGGCCCGAGAAGCACTCTCCGGCCAACATGCCAAACGTCCAGCAATAGCTCCCAAACGAAAGGGGCCAGCAGCCAAAGACCTAGGTGGCCTGAAAGCCCCCCAGGGGGCCCACAAGCAGCCCCTCTAAATTTGGGTCTGGGGGCTTTCGCTGGGCGGGGAACCTTGGAGGGACCTGCAAGCTTGCAGTTCGCGGCCCGAGAAGCACTCTCCGGCCAACATGCCAAACGTCCAGCAATAGCTCCCAAAGGAAAGGGGCCAGCAGCCAAAGACCTAGGTGGCCTGAAAGCCCCCCAGGGGGCCCACAAGCAGCCCCTCTCAATTTGGGTCTGGGGGCTTTCGCTGGGCGAGGAACATTGAAGAGACCTGCAAGGTTGCAGTTCGCGGCCCGAGAAGCACTCTCCGGCCAACATGCCAAACGTCCAGCAATAGCTCCCAAACGAAAGGGGCCAGCACCCAAAGACCTAGCTGGCCTGAAAGCCCCCCAGGGGGCCCACAAGCAGCCCCTCTCAATTTGGGTCTGGGGGCTTTCGCTGGGCGGGGAACCTTGGAGGGACCTGCAAGGTTGCAGTTCGCGGCCCGAGAAGCACTCTCCGGCCAACATGCCAAACGTCCAGCAATAGCTCCCAAAGGAAAGGGGCCAGCAGACAAAAACCTAGCTGGCCTGAAAGCCCCCCAGGGGGCCCACAAGCAGCCCCTCTCAATTTGGGTCTGGGGGCTTTCGCTGGGCGGGGAACCTTGGAGGGACCTGCAAGGTTGCAGTTGGCGGCCCGAGAAGCACTCTCCGGCCAACATGCCAAACGTCCAGCAATAGCTCCCAAAGGAAAGGGGCCAGCAGCCAAAGACCTAGGTGGCCTGAAAGCCCCCCAGGGGGCCCACAAGCAGCCCCTCTCAATTTGGGTCTGGGGGCTTTCGCTGGGCGGGGAACCTTGGAGGGACCTGCAAGGTTGCAGTTCGCGGCCCGAGAAGCACTCTCCGGCCAACATGCCAAACGTCCAGCAATAGCTCCCAAACGAAAGGGGCCAGCAGCCAAAGACCTAGCTGGCCTGAAAGCCCCCCAGGGGGCCCACAAGCAGCCCCTCTCAATTTGGGTCTGGGGGCTTTCGCTGGGCGGGGAACCTTGGAGGGACCTGCAAGGTTGCAGTTCGCGGCCCGAGAAGCACTCTCCGGCCAACATGCCAAACGTCCAGCAATAGCTCCCAAAGGAAAGGGGCCAGCAGCCAAAGACCTAGGTGGCCTGAAAGCCCCCCAGGGGGCCCACAAGCAGCCCCTCTCAATTTGGGTCTGGGGGCTTTCGCTGGGCGGGGAACCTTGGAGGGACCTGCAAGGTTGCAGTTCGCGGCCCGAGAAGCACTCTCCGGCCAACATGCCAAACGTCCAGCAATAGCTCCCAAACGAAAGGGGCCAGCAGCCAAAGACCTAGCTGGCCTGAAAGCCCCCCAGGGGGCCCACAAGCAGCCCCTCTCAATTTGGGTCTGGGGGCTTTCGCTGGGCGGGGAACCTTGCAGGTACCTGCAAGGTTGCAGTTCGCGGCCCGAGAAGCACTCTCCGGCCAACATGCCAAACGTCCAGCAATAGCTCCCAAAGGAAAGGGGCCAGCAGCCAAAGACCTAGGTGGCCTGAAAGCCCCCCAGGGGGCCCACAAGCAGCCCCTCTCAATTTGGGTCTGGGGGCTTTCGCTGGGCGGGGAACCTTGCAGGTACCTGCAAGGTTGCAGTTCGCGGCCCGAGAAGCACTCTCCGGCCAACATGCCAAACGTCCAGCAATAGCTCCAAAACGAAAGGGGCCAGCAGCCAAAGACCTAGCTGGCCTGAAAGCCTCCCAGGGGGCCCACAAGCAGCCCCTCTCAATTTGGGTCTGGGGGCTTTTGCTGGGCAGGGAACCTGGGAGGTACCTGCAAGGTTGCAGTTCGCGGCCCGAGAAGCACTCTCCGGCCAACATGCCAAACGTCCAGCAATAGCTCCCAAACGAAAGGGGCCAGCAGCCAAAGACCTAGGTGGCCTGAAAGCCCCCCAGGGGGCCCACAAGCAGCCCCTCTCAATTTGGGTCTGGGGGCTTTCGCTGGGCGGGGAACCTTGGAGGTACCTGCAAGGTTGCAGTTCGCGGCCCGAGAAGCACTCTCCGGCCAACATGCCAAACGTCCAGCAATAGCTCCCAAACGAAAGGGGCCAGCAGCCAAAGACCTAGCTGGCCTGAAAGCCCCCCAGGGGGCCCACAAGCAGCCCCTCTCAATTTGGGTCTGGGGGCTTTCGCTGGGCGGGGAACCTTGGAGGGACCTGCAAGGTTGCAGTTGGCGGCCCGAGAAGCACTCTCCGGCCAACATGCCAAACGTCCAGCAATAGCTCCCAAACGAAAGGGGCCAGCAGCCAAAGACCTAGCTGGCCTGAAAGCCCCCCAGGGGGCCCACAAGCAGCCCCTCTCAATTTGGGTCTGGGGGCTTTCGCTGGGCGGGGAACATTGAAGAGACCTGCAAGGTTGCAGTTCGCGGCCCGAGAAGCACTCTCCGGCCAACATGCCAAACGTCCAGCAATAGCTCCCAAACGAAAGGGGCCAGCAGCCAAAGACCTAGCTGGCCTGAAAGCCCCCCAGGGGGCCCACAAGCAGCCCCTCTCAATTTGGGTCTGGGGGCTTTCGCTGGGCGGGGAACCTTGCAGGTACCTGCAAGGTTGCAGTTCGCGGCCCGAGAAGCACTCTCCGGCCAACATGCCAAACGTCCAGCAATAGCTCCCAAACGAAAGGGGCCAGCAGCCAAAGACCTAGCTGGCCTGAAAGCCCCCCAGGGGGCCCACAAGCAGCCCCTCTCAATTTGGGTCTGGGGGCTTTCGCTGGGCGGGGAACCTTGGAGGGACCTGCAAGGTTGCAGTTCGCGGCCCGAGAAGCACTCTCGGGCCAACATGCCAAACGTCCAGCAATAGCTCCCAAAGGAAAGGGGCCAGCAGCCAAAGACCTAGCTGGCCTGAAAGCCCCCCAGGGGGCCCACAAGCAGCCCCTCTCAATTTGGGTCTGGGGGCTTTCGCTGGGCGGGGAACCTTGGAGGGACCTGCAAGGTTGCAGTTCGCGGCCCGAGAAGCACTCTCCGGCCAACATGCCAAACGTCCAGCAATAGCTCCCAAACGAAAGGGGCCAGCAGACAAAAACCTAGCTGGCCTGAAAGCCCCCCAGGGGGCCCACAAGCAGCCCCTCTCAATTTGGGTCTGGGGGCTTTCGCTGGGCGGGGAACCTTGGAGGGACCTGCAAGGTTGCAGTTCGCGGCCCGAGAAGCACTCTCCGGCCAACATGCCAAACGTCCAGCAATAGCTCCCAAAGGAAAGGGGCCAGCAGCCAAAGACCTAGCTGGCCTGAAAGCCCCCCAGGGGGCCCACAAGCAGCCCCTCTCAATTTGGGTCTGGGGGCTTTCGCTGGGCGGCGAACATTGAAGAGACCTGCAAGGTTGCAGTTCGCAGCCCGAGAAGCACTCTCCGGCCAACATGCCAAACGTCCAGCAATAGCTCCCAAAGGAAAGGGACCAGCAGCCAAAGACCTAGCTGGCCTGAAAGCCTCCCAGGGGGCCCACAAGCAGCCCCTCTCAATTTGGGTCTGGGGGCTTTCGCTGGGCAGGGAACCTTGGAGGTACCTGCAAGGTTGCAGTTCGCGGCCCGAGAAGCACTCTCCGGCCAACATGCCAAACGTCCAACAATAGCTCCCAAACGAAAGGGGCCAGCAGCCAAAGACCTAGGTGGCCTGAAAGCCCCCCAGGGGGCCCACAAGCAGCCCCTCTCAATTTGGGTCTGGGGGCTTTCGCTGGGCAGGGAACCTTGGAGGTACCTGCAAGGTTGCAGTTCGCGGCCCGAGAAGCACTCTCCGGCCAACATGCCAAACGTCCAGCAATAGCTCCCAAAGGAAAGGGGCCAGCAGCCAAAGACCTAGCTGGCCTGAAAGCCCCCCAGGGGGCCCACAAGCAGCCCCTCTCAATTTGGGTCTGGGGGCTTTCGCTGGGCGGGGAACCTTGCAGGTACCTGCAAGGTTGCAGTTCGCGGCCCGAGAAGCACTCTCCGGCCAACATGCCAAACGTCCAGCAATAGCTCCCAAACGAAAGGGGCCAGCAGCCAAAGACCTAGGTGGCCTGAAAGCCCCCCAGGGGGCCCACAAGCAGCCCCTCTCAATTTGGGTCTGGGGGCTTTCGCTGGGCGGGGAACCTTGGAGGGACCTGCAAGGTTGCAGTTCGCGGCGCGAGAAGCACTCTCCGGCCAACATGCCAAACGTCCAGCAATAGCTCCCAAAGGAAAGGGGCCAGCAGCCAAAGACCTAGGTGGCCTGAAAGCCCCCCAGGGGGCCCACAAGCAGCCCCTCTCAATTTGGGTCTGGGGGCTTTCGCTGGGCGGGGAACCTTGGAGGGACCTGCAAGGTTGCAGTTCGCGGCCCGAGAAGCACTCTCCGGCCAACATGCCAAACGTCCAGCAATAGCTCCCAAACGAAAGGGGCCAGCAGCCAAAGACCTAGGTGGCCTGAAAGCCCCCCAGGGGGCCCACAAGCAGCCCCTCTCAATTTGGGTCTGGGGGCTTTCGCTGGGCAGGGAACCTTGGAGGGACCTGCAAGGTTGCAGTTCGCGTCCCGAGAAGCACTCTCCGGCCAACATGCCAAACGTCCAGCAATAGCTCCCAAACGAAAGGGGCCAGCAGCCAAAGACCTAGGTGGCCTGAAAGCCCCCCAGGGGGCCCACAAGCAGCCCCTCTCAATTTGGGTCTGGGGGCTTTCGCTGGGCGGGGAACCTTGGAGGGACCTGCAAGGTTGCAGTTCGCGGCGCGAGAAGCACTCTCCGGCCAACATGCCAAACGTCCAGCAATAGCTCCCAAACGAAAGGGGCCAGCAGCCAAAGACCTAGCTGGCCTGAAAGCCCCCCAGGGGGCCCACAAGCAGCCCCTCTCAATTTGGGTCTGGGGGCTTTCGCTGGGCGGGGAACCTTGCAGGTACCTGCAAGGTTGCAGTTCGCGGCCCGAGAAGCACTCTCCGGCCAACATGCCAAACGTCCAGCAATAGCTCCCAAACGAAAGGGGCCAGCAGCCAAAGACCTAGCTGGCCTGAAAGCCTCCCAGGGGGCCCACAAGCAGCCCCTCTCAATTTGGGTCTGGGGGCTTTCGCTGGGCAGGGAACCTTGGAGGTACCTGCAAGGTTGCAGTTCGCGGCCCGAGAAGCACTCTCCGGCCAACATGCCAAACGTCCAGCAATAGCTCCCAAACGAAAGGGGCCAGCAGCCAAAGACCTAGCTGGCCTGAAAGCCCCCCAGGGGGCCCACAAGCAGCCCCTCTCAATTTGGGTCTGGGGGCTTTCGCTGGGCAGGGAACCTTGGAGAGACCTGCAAGGTTGCAGTTCGCGGCCCGAGAAGCACTCTCCGGCCAACATGCCAAACGTCCAGCAATAGCTCCCAAAGGAAAGGGGCCAGCAGCCAAAGACCTAGCTGGCCTGAAAGCCCCCCAGGGGGCCCACAAGCAGCCCCTCTCAATTTGGGTCTGGGGGCTTTCGCTGGGCGGGGAACCTTGCAGGTACCTGCAAGGTTGCAGTTCGCGGCCCGAGAAGCACTCTCCGGCCAACATGCCAAACGTCCAGCAATAGCTCCCAAACGAAAGGGGCCAGCAGCCAAAGACCTAGCTGGCCTGAAAGCCCCCCAGGGGGCCCACAAGCAGCCCCTCTCAATTTGGGTCTGGGGGCTTTCGCTGGGCGGGGAACCTTGGAGGGACCTGCAAGGTTGCAGTTCGCGGCCCGAGAAGCACTCTCCGGCCAACATGCCAAACGTCCAGCAATAGCTCCCAAACGAAAGGGGCCAGCAGCCAAAGACCTAGCTGGCCTGAAAGCCCCCCAGGGGGCCCACAAGCAGCCCCTCTCAATTTGGGTCTGGGGGCTTTCGCTGGGCAGGGAACCTTGGAGGTACCTGCAAGGTTGCAGTTGGCGGCCCGAGAAGCACTCTCCGGCCAACATGCCAAACGTCCAGCAATAGCTCCCAAAGGAAAGGGGCCAGCAGCCAAAGACCTAGCTGGCCTGAAAGCCCCCCAGGGGGCCCACAAGCAGCCCCTCTCAATTTGGGTCTGGGGGCTTTCGCTGGGCGGGGAACCTTGGAGGGACCTGCAAGGTTGCAGTTCGCGGCCCGAGAAGCACTCTCCGGCCAACATGCCAAACGTCCAGCAATAGCTCCCAAAGGAAAGGGGCCAGCAGCCAAAGACCTAGGTGGCCTGAAAGCCCCCCAGGGGGCCCACAAGCAGCCCCTCTCAATTTGGGTCTGGGGGCTTTCGCTGGGCGGGGAACCTTGGAGGGACCTGCAAGGTTGCAGTTCGCGGCCCGAGAAGCACTCTCCGGCCAACATGCCAAACGTCCAGCAATAGCTCCCAAACGAAAGGGGCCAGCAGCCAAAGACCTAGCTGGCCTGAAAGCCCCCCAGGGGGCCCACAAGCAGCCCCTCTCAATTTGGGTCTGGGGGCTTTCGCTGGGCGGGGAACCTTGGAGGGACCTGCAAGGTTGCAGTTCGCGGCCCGAGAAGCACTCTCCGGCCAACATGCCAAACGTCCAGCAATAGCTCCCAAAGGAAAGGGGCCAGCAGCCAAAGACCTAGCTGGCCTGAAAGCCCCCCAGGGGGCCCACAAGCAGCCCCTCTCAATTTGGGTCTGGGGGCTTTCGCTGGGCGGGGAACCTTGGAGGGACCTGCAAGGTTGCAGTTCGCGGCCCGAGAAGCACTCTCCGGCCAACATGCCAAACGTCCAGCAATAGCTCCCAAACGAAAGGGGCCAGCAGCCAAAGACCTAGCTGGCCTGAAAGCCCCCCAGGGGGCCCACAAGCAGCCCCTCTCAATTTGGGTCTGGGGGCTTTCGCTGGGCGGGGAACCTTGCAGGTACCTGCAAGGTTGCAGTTCGCGGCCCGAGAAGCACTCTCCGGCCAACATGCCAAACGTCCAGCAATAGCTCCCAAACGAAAGGGGCCAGCAGCCAAAGACCTAGCTGGCCTGAAAGCCCCCCAGGGGGCCCACAAGCAGCCCCTCTCAATTTGGGTCTGGGGGCTTTCGCTGGGCAGGGAACCTTGGAGGTACCTGCAAGGTTGCAGTTGGCGGCCCGAGAAGCACTCTCCGGCCAACATGCCAAACGTCCAGCAATAGCTCCCAAACGAAAGGGGCCAGCAGCCAAAGACCTAGCTGGCCTGAAAGCCCCCCAGGGGGCCCACAAGCAGCCCCTCTCAATTTGGGTCTGGGGGCTTTCGCTGGGCGGGGAACCTTGGAGGGACCTGCAAGGTTGCAGTTCGCGGCCCGAGAAGCACTCTCCGGCCAACATGCCAAACGTCCAGCAATAGCTCCCAAACGAAAGGGGCCAGCAGCCAAAGACCTAGCTGGCCTGAAAGCCTCCCAGGGGGCCCACAAGCAGCCCCTCTCAATTTGGGTCTGGGGGCTTTTGCTGGGCAGGGAACCTTGGAGGTACCTGCAAGGTTGCAGTTCGCGGCCCGAGAAGCACTCTCCGGCCAACATGCCAAACGTCCAGCAATAGCTCCCAAACGAAAGGGGCCAGCAGCCAAAGACCTAGGTGGCCTGAAAGCCCCCCAGGGGGCCCACAAGCAGCCCCTCTCAATTTGGGTCTGGGGGCTTTCGCTGGGCAGGGAACCTTGGAGGTACCTGCAAGGTTGCAGTTCGCGGCCCGAGAAGCACTCTCCGGCCAACATGCCAAACGTCCAGCAATAGCTCCCAAAGGAAAGGGGCCAGCAGCCAAAGACCTAGCTGGCCTGAAAGCCCCCCAGGGGGCCCACAAGCAGCCCCTCTCAATTTGGGTCTGGGGGCTTTCGCTGGGCGGGGAACCTTGGAGGGACCTGCAAGGTTGCAGTTCGCGGCCCGAGAAGCACTCTCCGGCCAACATGCCAAACGTCCAGCAATAGCTCCCAAAGGAAAGGGGCCAGCAGCCAAAGACCTAGGTGGCCTGAAAGCCCCCCAGGGGGCCCACAAGCAGCCCCTCTAAATTTGGGTCTGGGGGCTTTCGCTGGGCAGGGAACCTTGGAGGTACCTGCAAGGTTGCAGTTCGCGGCCCGAGAAGCACTCTCCGGCCAACATGCCAAACGTCCAGCAATAGCTCCCAAACGAAAGGGGCCAGCAGCCAAAGACCTAGCTGGCCTGAAAGCCCCCCAGGGGGCCCACAAGCAGCCCCTCTCAATTTGGGTCTGGGGGCTTTCGCTGGGCAGGGAACCTTGGAGGTACCTGCAAGGTTGCAGTTCGCGGCCCGAGAAGCACTCTCCGGCCAACATGCCAAACGTCCAGCAATAGCTCCCAAAGGAAAGGGGCCAGCAGCCAAAGACCTAGCTGGCCTGAAAGCCCCCCAGGGGGCCCACAAGCAGCCCCTCTCAATTTGGGTCTGGGGGCTTTCGCTGGGCGGGGAACCTTGGAGGGACCTGCAAGGTTGCAGTTCGCGGCCCGAGAAGCACTCTCCGGCCAACATGCCAAACGTCCAGCAATAGCTCCCAAACGAAAGGGGCCAGCAGCCAAAGACCTAGCTGGCCTGAAAGCCCCCCAGGGGGCCCACAAGCAGCCCCTCTCAATTTGGGTCTGGGGGCTTTCGCTGGGCGGGGAACCTTGGAGGGACCTGCAAGGTTGCAGTTGGCGGCCCGAGAAGCACTCTCCGGCCAACATGCCAAACGTCCAGCAATAGCTCCCAAACGAAAGGGGCCAGCAGCCAAAGACCTAGGTGGCCTGAAAGCCCCCCAGGGGGCCCACAAGCAGCCCCTCTCAATTTGGGTCTGGGGGCTTTCGCTGGGCGGGGAACCTTGCAGGTACCTGCAAGGTTGCAGTTCGCGGCCCGAGAAGCACTCTCCGGCCAACATGCCAAACGTCCAGCAATAGCTCCCAAACGAAAGGGGCCAGCAGCCAAAGACCTAGCTGGCCTGAAAGCCTCCCAGGGGGCCCACAAGCAACCCCTCTCAATTTGGGTCTGGGGGCTTTCGCTGGGCAGGGAACCTTGGAGGTACCTGCAAGGTTGCAGTTCGCGGCCCGAGAAGCACTCTCCGGCCAACATGCCAAACGTCCAGCAATAGCTCCCAAACGAAAGGGGCCAGCAGCCAAAGACCTAGCTGGCCTGAAAGCCCCCCAGGGGGCCCACAAGCAGCCCCTCTCAATTTGGGTCTGGGGGCTTTCGCTGGGCGGGGAACCTTGGAGGGACCTGCAAGGTTGCAGTTGGCGGCCCGAGAAGCACTCTCCGGCCAACATGCCAAACATCCAGCAATAGCTCCCAAACGAAAGGGGCCAGCAGCCAAAGACCTAGCTGGCCTGAAAGCCCCCCAGGGGGCCCACAAGCAGCCCCTCTCAATTTGGGTCTGGGGGCTTTCGCTGGGCGGGGAACCTTGGAGGGACCTGCAAGGTTGCAGTTCGCGGCCCGAGAAGCACTCTCCGGCCAACATGCCAAACGTCCAGCAATAGCTCCCAAACGAAAGGGGCCAGCACCCAAAGACCTAGCTGGCCTGAAAGCCCCCCAGGGGGCCCACAAGCAGCCCCTCTCAATTTGGGTCTGGGGGCTTTTGCTGGACAGGGAACCTTGGAGGTACCTGCAAGGTTGCAGTTCGCGGCCCGAGAAGCACTCTCCGGCCAACATGCCAAACGTCCAGCAATAGCTCCCAAACGAAAGGGGCCAGCAGCCAAAGACCTAGCTGGCCTGAAAGCCCCCCAGGGGGCCCACAAGCAGCCCCTCTCAAGTTGGGTCTGGGGGCTTTCGCTGGGCGGGGAACCTTGGAGGTACCTGCAAGGTTGCAGTTCGCGGCCCGAGAAGCACTCTCCGGCCAACATGCCAAACGTCCAGCAATAGCTCCCAAAGGAAAGGGGCCAGCAGCCAAAGACCTAGCTGGCCTGAAAGCCCCCCAGGGGGCCCACAAGCAGCCCCTCTCAATTTGGGTCTGGGGGCTTTCGCTGGGCGGGGAACCTTGGAGGTACCTGCAAGGTTGCAGTTCGCGGCCCGAGAAGCACTCTCCGGCCAACATGCCAAACGTCCAGCAATAGCTCCCAAACGAAAGGGGCCAGCAGCCAAAGACCTAGGTGGCCTGAAAGCCCCCCAGGGGGCCCACAAGCAGCCCCTCTCAATTTGGGTCTGGGGGCTTTTGCTGGACAGGGAACCTTGGAGGGACCTGCAAGGTTGCAGTTCGCGTCCCGAGAAGCACTCTCCGGCCAACATGCCAAACGTCCAGCAATAGCTCCCAAACGAAAGGGGCCAGCAGCCAAAGACCTAGCTGGCCTGAAAGCCCCCCAGGGGGCCCACAAGCAGCCCCTCTCAATTTGGGTCTGGGGGCTTTCGCTGGGCGGGGAACCTTGGAGGTACCTGCAAGGTTGCAGTTCGCGGCCCGAGAAGCACTCTCCGGCCAACATGCCAAACGTCCAGCAATAGCTCCCAAACGAAAGGGGCCAGCACCCAAAGACCTAGCTGGCCTGAAAGCCCCCCAGGGGGCCCACAAGCAGCCCCTCTCAATTTGGGTCTGGGGGCTTTCGCTGGGCGGGGAACCTTGGAGGGACCTGCAAGGTTGCAGTTCGCGGCCCGAGAAGCACTCTCGGGCCAACATGCCAAACGTCCAGCAATAGCTCCCAAAGGAAAGGGGCCAGCAGCCAAAGACCTAGCTGGCCTGAAAGCCCCCCAGGGGGCCCACAAGCAGCCCCTCTCAATTTGGGTCTGGGGGCTTTCGCTGGGCGGGGAACCTTGCAGGTACCTGCAAGGTTGCAGTTCGCGGCCCGAGAAGCACTCTCCGGCCAACATGCCAAACGTCCAGCAATAGCTCCCAAACGAAAGGGGCCAGCAGCCAAAGACCTAGGTGGCCTGAAAGCCCCCCAGGGGGCCCACAAGCAGCCCCTCTCAATTTGGGTCTGGGGGCTTTCGCTGGGCAGGGAACCTTGGAGGTACCTGCAAGGTTGCAGTTCGCGGCCCGAGAAGCACTCTCCGGCCAACATGCCAAACGTCCAGCAATAGCTCCCAAAGGAAAGGGGCCAGCAGCCAAAGACCTAGGTGGCCTGAAAGCCCCCCAGGGGGCCCACAAGCAGCCCCTCTCAATTTGGGTCTGGGGGCTTTCGCTGGGCGGGGAACCTTGGAGGGACCTGCAAGGTTGCAGTTCGCGGCCCGAGAAGCACTCTCCGGCCAACATGCCAAACGTCCAGCAATAGCTCCCAAACGAAAGGGGCCAGCAGCCAAAGACCTAGCTGGCCTGAAAGCCCCCCAGGGGGCCCACAAGCAGCCCCTCTCAATTTGGGTCTGGGGGCTTTCGCTGGGCAGGGAACCTTGGAGGTACCTGCAAGGTTGCAGTTCGCGGCCCGAGAAGCACTCTCCGGCCAACATGCCAAACGTCCAGCAATAGCTCCCAAACGAAAGGGGCCAGCAGCCAAAGACCTAGCTGGCCTGAAAGCCCCCCAGGGGGCCCACAAGCAGCCCCTCTCAATTTGGGTCTGGGGGCTTTCGCTGGGCGGGAAACCTTGCAGGTACCTGCAAGGTTGCAGTTCGCGGCCCGAGAAGCACTCTCCGGCCAACATGCCAAACGTCCAGCAATAGCTCCCAAACGAAAGGGGCCAGCAGCCAAAGACCTAGCTGGCCTGAAAGCCCCCCAGGGGGCCCACAAGCAGCCCCTCTCAATTTGGGTCTGGGGGCTTTCGCTGGGCGGGGAACCTTGGAGGGACCTGCAAGGTTGCAGTTCGCGGCCCGAGAAGCACTCTCCGGCCAACATGCCAAACGTCCAGCAATAGCTCCCAAAGGAAAGGGGCCAGCAGCCAAAGACCTAGGTGGCCTGAAAGCCCCCCAGGGGGCCCACAAGCAGCCCCTCTCAATTTGGGTCTGGGGGCTTTCGCTGGGCGGGGAACCTTGGAGGGACCTGCAAGGTTGCAGTTGGCGGCCCGAGAAGCACTCTCCGGCCAACATGCCAAACGTCCAGCAATAGCTCCCAAACGAAAGGGGCCAGCAGCCAAAGACCTAGCTGGCCTGAAAGCCCCCCAGGGGGCCCACAAGCAGCCCCTCTCAATTTGGGTCTGGGGGCTTTCGCTGGGCGGGGAACCTTGGAGGGACCTGCAAGGTTGCAGTTCGCGGCCCGAGAAGCACTCTCCGGCCAACATGCCAAACGTCCAGCAATAGCTCCCAAACGAAAGGGGCCAGCAGCCAAAGACCTAGCTGGCCTGAAAGCCCCCCAGGGGGCCCACAAGCAGCCCCTCTCAATTTGGGTCTGGGGGCTTTCGCTGGGCGGGGAACCTTGGAGGTACCTGCAAGGTTGCAGTTCGCGGCCCGAGAAGCACTCTCCGGCCAACATGCCAAACGTCCAGCAATAGCTCCCAAACGAAAGGGGCCAGCAGACAAAAACCTAGCTGGCCTGAAAGCCCCCCAGGGGGCCCACAAGCAGCCCCTCTCAATTTGGGTCTGGGGGCTTTCGCTGGGCGGGGAACCTTGGAGGGACCTGCAAGGTTGCAGTTCGCGGCCCGAGAAGCACTCTCCGGCCAACATGCCAAACGTCCAGCAATAGCTCCCAAACGAAAGGGGCCAGCAGCCAAAGACCTAGGTGGCCTGAAAGCCCCCCAGGGGGCCCACAAGCAGCCCCTCTCAATTTGGGTCTGGGGGCTTTCGCTGGGCGGGGAACATTGAAGAGACCTGCAAGGTTGCAGTTCGCGGCCCGAGAAGCACTCTCCGGCCAACATGCCAAACGTCCAGCAATAGCTCCCAAACGAAAGGGGCCAGCAGCCAAAGACCTAGCTGGCCTGAAAGCCCCCCAGGGGGCCCACAAGCAGCCCCTCTCAATTTGGGTCTGGGGGCTTTCGCTGGGCGGGGAACCTTGGAGGGACCTGCAAGGTTGCAGTTCGCGGCCCGAGAAGCACTCTCCGGCCAACATGCCAAACGTCCAGCAATAGCTCCCAAACGAAAGGGGCCAGCAGCCAAAGACCTAGGTGGCCTGAAAGCCCCCCAGGGGGCCCACAAGCAGCCCCTCTCAATTTGGGTCTGGGGGCTTTCGCTGGGCGGGGAACCTTGGAGGGACCTGCAAGGTTGCAGTTCGCGGCCCGAGAAGCACTCTCCGGCCAACATGCCAAACGTCCAGCAATAGCTCCCAAAGGAAAGGGGCCAGCAGCCAAAGACCTAGGTGGCCTGAAAGACCCCCAGGGGGCCCACAAGCAGCCCCTCTCAATTTGGGTCTGGGGGCTTTCGCTGGGCAGGGAACCTTGGAGGTACCTGCAAGGTTGCAGTTGGCGGCCCGAGAAGCACTCTCCGGCCAACATGCCAAACGTCCAGCAATAGCTCCCAAACGAAAGGGGCCAGCAGCCAAAGACCTAGCTGGCCTGAAAGCCCCCCAGGGGGCCCACAAGCAGCCCCTCTCAATTTGGGTCTGGGGGCTTTCGCTGGGCGGGGAACATTGAAGAGACCTGCAAGGTTGCAGTTCGCGGCCCGAGAAGCACTCTCCGGCCAACATGCCAAACGTCCAGCAATAGCTCCCAAACGAAAGGGGCCAGCAGCCAAAGACCTAGCTGGCCTGAAAGCCTCCCAGGGGGCCCACAAGCAGCCCCTCTCAATTTGGGTCTGGGGGCTTTCGCTGGGCGGGGAACCTTGGAGGGACCTGCAAGGTTGCAGTTCGCGGCCCGAGAAGCACTCTCCGGCCAACATGCCAAACGTCCAGCAATAGCTCCCAAACGAAAGGGGCCAGCAGCCAAAGACCTAGGTGGCCTGAAAGCCCCCCAGGGGGCCCACAAGCAGCCCCTCTCAATTTGGGTCTGGGGGCTTTCGCTGGGCAGGGAACCTTGGAGGTACCTGCAAGGTTGCAGTTCGCGGCCCGAGAAGCACTCTCCGGCCAACATGCCAAACGTCCAGCAATAGCTCCCAAAGGAAAGGGGCCAGCACCCAAAGACCTAGCTGGCCTGAAAGCCCCCCAGGGGGCCCACAAGCAGCCCCTCTCAATTTGGGTCTGGGGGCTTTCGCTGGGCGGGGAACCTTGGAGGGACCTGCAAGGTTGCAGTTCGCGGCCCGAGAAGCACTCTCCGGCCAACATGCCAAACGTCCAGCAATAGCTCCCAAACGAAAGGGGCCAGCAGACAAAAACCTAGCTGGCCTGAAAGCCCCCCAGGGGGCCCACAAGCAGCCCCTCTCAATTTGGGTCTGGGGGCTTTCGCTGGGCGGGGAACCTTGGAGGGACCTGCAAGGTTGCAGTTCGCGGCCCGAGAAGCACTCTCCGGCCAACATGCCAAACGTCCAGCAATAGCTCCCAAAGGAAAGGGGCCAGCAGCCAAAGACCTAGCTGGCCTGAAAGCCCCCCAGGGGGCCCACAAGCAGCCCCTCTCAATTTGGGTCTGGGGGCTTTCGCTGGGCGGCGAACATTGAAGAGACCTGCAAGGTTGCAGTTCGCAGCCCGAGAAGCACTCTCCGGCCAACATGCCAAACGTCCAGCAATAGCTCCCAAAGGAAAGGGACCAGCAGCCAAAGACCTAGCTGGCCTGAAAGCCTCCCAGGGGGCCCACAAGCAGCCCCTCTCAATTTGGGTCTGGGGGCTTTCGCTGGGCAGGGAACCTTGGAGGTACCTGCAAGGTTGCAGTTCGCGGCCCGAGAAGCACTCTCCGGCCAACATGCCAAACGTCCAACAATAGCTCCCAAACGAAAGGGGCCAGCAGCCAAAGACCTAGGTGGCCTGAAAGCCCCCCAGGGGGCCCACAAGCAGCCCCTCTCAATTTGGGTCTGGGGGCTTTCGCTGGGCAGGGAACCTTGGAGGTACCTGCAAGGTTGCAGTTCGCGGCCCGAGAAGCACTCTCCGGCCAACATGCCAAACGTCCAGCAATAGCTCCCAAAGGAAAGGGGCCAGCAGCCAAAGACCTAGCTGGCCTGAAAGCCCCCCAGGGGGCCCACAAGCAGCCCCTCTCAATTTGGGTCTGGGGGCTTTCGCTGGGCGGGGAACCTTGCAGGTACCTGCAAGGTTGCAGTTCGCGGCCCGAGAAGCACTCTCCGGCCAACATGCCAAACGTCCAGCAATAGCTCCCAAACGAAAGGGGCCAGCAGCCAAAGACCTAGGTGGCCTGAAAGCCCCCCAGGGGGCCCACAAGCAGCCCCTCTCAATTTGGGTCTGGGGGCTTTCGCTGGGCGGGGAACCTTGGAGGGACCTGCAAGGTTGCAGTTCGCGGCGCGAGAAGCACTCTCCGGCCAACATGCCAAACGTCCAGCAATAGCTCCCAAAGGAAAGGGGCCAGCAGCCAAAGACCTAGGTGGCCTGAAAGCCCCCCAGGGGGCCCACAAGCAGCCCCTCTCAATTTGGGTCTGGGGGCTTTCGCTGGGCGGGGAACCTTGGAGGGACCTGCAAGGTTGCAGTTCGCGGCCCGAGAAGCACTCTCCGGCCAACATGCCAAACGTCCAGCAATAGCTCCCAAACGAAAGGGGCCAGCAGCCAAAGACCTAGGTGGCCTGAAAGCCCCCCAGGGGGCCCACAAGCAGCCCCTCTCAATTTGGGTCTGGGGGCTTTCGCTGGGCAGGGAACCTTGGAGGGACCTGCAAGGTTGCAGTTCGCGTCCCGAGAAGCACTCTCCGGCCAACATGCCAAACGTCCAGCAATAGCTCCCAAACGAAAGGGGCCAGCAGCCAAAGACCTAGGTGGCCTGAAAGCCCCCCAGGGGGCCCACAAGCAGCCCCTCTCAATTTGGGTCTGGGGGCTTTCGCTGGGCGGGGAACCTTGGAGGGACCTGCAAGGTTGCAGTTCGCGGCGCGAGAAGCACTCTCCGGCCAACATGCCAAACGTCCAGCAATAGCTCCCAAACGAAAGGGGCCAGCAGCCAAAGACCTAGCTGGCCTGAAAGCCCCCCAGGGGGCCCACAAGCAGCCCCTCTCAATTTGGGTCTGGGGGCTTTCGCTGGGCGGGGAACCTTGCAGGTACCTGCAAGGTTGCAGTTCGCGGCCCGAGAAGCACTCTCCGGCCAACATGCCAAACGTCCAGCAATAGCTCCCAAACGAAAGGGGCCAGCAGCCAAAGACCTAGCTGGCCTGAAAGCCTCCCAGGGGGCCCACAAGCAGCCCCTCTCAATTTGGGTCTGGGGGCTTTCGCTGGGCAGGGAACCTTGGAGGTACCTGCAAGGTTGCAGTTCGCGGCCCGAGAAGCACTCTCCGGCCAACATGCCAAACGTCCAGCAATAGCTCCCAAACGAAAGGGGCCAGCAGCCAAAGACCTAGCTGGCCTGAAAGCCCCCCAGGGGGCCCACAAGCAGCCCCTCTCAATTTGGGTCTGGGGGCTTTCGCTGGGCAGGGAACCTTGGAGAGACCTGCAAGGTTGCAGTTCGCGGCCCGAGAAGCACTCTCCGGCCAACATGCCAAACGTCCAGCAATAGCTCCCAAAGGAAAGGGGCCAGCACCCAAAGACCTAGCTGGCCTGAAAGCCCCCCAGGGGGCCCACAAGCAGCCCCTCTCAATTTGGGTCTGGGGGCTTTCGCTGGGCGGGGAACCTTGCAGGTACCTGCAAGGTTGCAGTTCGCGGCCCGAGAAGCACTCTCCGGCCAACATGCCAAACGTCCAGCAATAGCTCCCAAACGAAAGGGGCCAGCAGCCAAAGACCTAGCTGGCCTGAAAGCCCCCCAGGGGGCCCACAAGCAGCCCCTCTCAATTTGGGTCTGGGGGCTTTCGCTGGGCGGGGAACCTTGGAGGGACCTGCAAGGTTGCAGTTCGCGGCCCGAGAAGCACTCTCCGGCCAACATGCCAAACGTCCAGCAATAGCTCCCAAACGAAAGGGGCCAGCAGCCAAAGACCTAGCTGGCCTGAAAGCCCCCCAGGGGGCCCACAAGCAGCCCCTCTCAATTTGGGTCTGGGGGCTTTCGCTGGGCAGGGAACCTTGGAGGTACCTGCAAGGTTGCAGTTGGCGGCCCGAGAAGCACTCTCCGGCCAACATGCCAAACGTCCAGCAATAGCTCCCAAAGGAAAGGGGCCAGCAGCCAAAGACCTAGCTGGCCTGAAAGCCCCCCAGGGGGCCCACAAGCAGCCCCTCTCAATTTGGGTCTGGGGGCTTTCGCTGGGCGGGGAACCTTGGAGGGACCTGCAAGGTTGCAGTTCGCGGCCCGAGAAGCACTCTCCGGCCAACATGCCAAACGTCCAGCAATAGCTCCCAAAGGAAAGGGGCCAGCAGCCAAAGACCTAGGTGGCCTGAAAGCCCCCCAGGGGGCCCACAAGCAGCCCCTCTCAATTTGGGTCTGGGGGCTTTCGCTGGGCGGGGAACCTTGGAGGGACCTGCAAGGTTGCAGTTCGCGGCCCGAGAAGCACTCTCCGGCCAACATGCCAAACGTCCAGCAATAGCTCCCAAACGAAAGGGGCCAGCAGCCAAAGACCTAGCTGGCCTGAAAGCCCCCCAGGGGGCCCACAAGCAGCCCCTCTCAATTTGGGTCTGGGGGCTTTCGCTGGGCGGGGAACCTTGGAGGGACCTGCAAGGTTGCAGTTCGCGGCCCGAGAAGCACTCTCCGGCCAACATGCCAAACGTCCAGCAATAGCTCCCAAAGGAAAGGGGCCAGCAGCCAAAGACCTAGCTGGCCTGAAAGCCCCCCAGGGGGCCCACAAGCAGCCCCTCTCAATTTGGGTCTGGGGGCTTTCGCTGGGCGGGGAACCTTGGAGGGACCTGCAAGGTTGCAGTTCGCGGCCCGAGAAGCACTCTCCGGCCAACATGCCAAACGTCCAGCAATAGCTCCCAAACGAAAGGGGCCAGCAGCCAAAGACCTAGCTGGCCTGAAAGCCCCCCAGGGGGCCCACAAGCAGCCCCTCTCAATTTGGGTCTGGGGGCTTTCGCTGGGCGGGGAACCTTGCAGGTACCTGCAAGGTTGCAGTTCGCGGCCCGAGAAGCACTCTCCGGCCAACATGCCAAACGTCCAGCAATAGCTCCCAAACGAAAGGGGCCAGCAGCCAAAGACCTAGCTGGCCTGAAAGCCCCCCAGGGGGCCCACAAGCAGCCCCTCTCAATTTGGGTCTGGGGGCTTTCGCTGGGCAGGGAACCTTGGAGGTACCTGCAAGGTTGCAGTTCGCGGCCCGAGAAGCACTCTCCGGCCAACATGCCAAACGTCCAGCAATAGCTCCCAAACGAAAGGGGCCAGCAGCCAAAGACCTAGCTGGCCTGAAAGCCCCCCAGGGGGCCCACAAGCAGCCCCTCTCAATTTGGGTCTGGGGGCTTTCGCTGGGCGGGGAACCTTGGAGGGACCTGCAAGGTTGCAGTTGGCGGCCCGAGAAGCACTCTCCGGCCAACATGCCAAACGTCCAGCAATAGCTCCCAAACGAAAGGGGCCAGCAGCCAAAGACCTAGCTGGCCTGAAAGCCCCCCAGGGGGCCCACAAGCAGCCCCTCTCAATTTGGGTCTGGGGGCTTTCGCTGGGCGGGGAACCTTGGAGGGACCTGCAAGGTTGCAGTTCGCGGCCCGAGAAGCACTCTCCGGCCAACATGCCAAACGTCCAGCAATAGCTCCCAAACGAAAGGGGCCAGCAGCCAAAGACCTAGCTGGCCTGAAAGCCTCCCAGGGGGCCCACAAGCAGCCCCTCTCAATTTGGGTCTGGGGGCTTTTGCTGGGCAGGGAACCTTGGAGGTACCTGCAAGGTTGCAGTTCGCGGCCCGAGAAGCACTCTCCGGCCAACATGCCAAACGTCCAGCAATAGCTCCCAAACGAAAGGGGCCAGCAGCCAAAGACCTAGGTGGCCTGAAAGCCCCCCAGGGGGCCCACAAGCAGCCCCTCTCAATTTGGGTCTGGGGGCTTTCGCTGGGCAGGGAACCTTGGAGGTACCTGCAAGGTTGCAGTTCGCGGCCCGAGAAGCACTCTCCGGCCAACATGCCAAACGTCCAGCAATAGCTCCCAAAGGAAAGGGGCCAGCAGCCAAAGACCTAGCTGGCCTGAAAGCCCCCCAGGGGGCCCACAAGCAGCCCTTCTCAATTTGGGTCTGGGGGCTTTCGCTGGGCGGGGAACCTTGGAGGGACCTGCAAGGTTGCAGTTCGCGGCCCGAGAAGCACTCTCCGGCCAACATGCCAAACGTCCAGCAATAGCTCCCAAAGGAAAGGGGCCAGCAGCCAAAGACCTAGGTGGCCTGAAAGCCCCCCAGGGGGCCCACAAGCAGCCCCTCTAAATTTGGGTCTGGGGGCTTTCGCTGGGCAGGGAACCTTGGAGGTACCTGCAAGGTTGCAGTTCGCGGCCCGAGAAGCACTCTCCGGCCAACATGCCAAACGTCCAGCAATAGCTCCCAAACGAAAGGGGCCAGCAGCCAAAGACCTAGCTGGCCTGAAAGCCCCCCAGGGGGCCCACAAGCAGCCCCTCTCAATTTGGGTCTGGGGGCTTTCGCTGGGCAGGGAACCTTGGAGGTACCTGCAAGGTTGCAGTTCGCGGCCCGAGAAGCACTCTCCGGCCAACATGCCAAACGTCCAGCAATAGCTCCCAAAGGAAAGGGGCCAGCAGCCAAAGACCTAGCTGGCCTGAAAGCCCCCCAGGGGGCCCACAAGCAGCCCCTCTCAATTTGGGTCTGGGGGCTTTCGCTGGGCGGGGAACCTTGGAGGGACCTGCAAGGTTGCAGTTCGCGGCCCGAGAAGCACTCTCCGGCCAACATGCCAAACGTCCAGCAATAGCTCCCAAACGAAAGGGGCCAGCAGCCAAAGACCTAGCTGGCCTGAAAGCCCCCCAGGGGGCCCACAAGCAGCCCCTCTCAATTTGGGTCTGGGGGCTTTCGCTGGGCGGGGAACCTTGGAGGGACCTGCAAGGTTGCAGTTGGCGGCCCGAGAAGCACTCTCCGGCCAACATGCCAAACGTCCAGCAATAGCTCCCAAACGAAAGGGGCCAGCAGCCAAAGAACTAGGTGGCCTGAAAGCCCCCCAGGGGGCCCACAAGCAGCCCCTCTCAATTTGGGTCTGGGGGCTTTCGCTGGGCGGGGAACCTTGCAGGTACCTGCAAGGTTGCAGTTCGCGGCCCGAGAAGCACTCTCCGGCCAACATGCCAAACGTCCAGCAATAGCTCCCAAACGAAAGGGGCCAGCAGCCAAAGACCTAGCTGGCCTGAAAGCCTCCCAGGGGGCCCACAAGCAACCCCTCTCAATTTGGGTCTGGGGGCTTTCGCTGGGCAGGGAACCTTGGAGGTACCTGCAAGGTTGCAGTTCGCGGCCCGAGAAGCACTCTCCGGCCAACATGCCAAACGTCCAGCAATAGCTCCCAAACGAAAGGGGCCAGCAGCCAAAGACCTAGCTGGCCTGAAAGCCCCCCAGGGGGCCCACAAGCAGCCCCTCTCAATTTGGGTCTGGGGGCTTTCGCTGGGCGGGGAACCTTGGAGGGACCTGCAAGGTTGCAGTTGGCGGCCCGAGAAGCACTCTCCGGCCAACATGCCAAACGTCCAGCAATAGCTCCCAAACGAAAGGGGCCAGCAGCCAAAGACCTAGCTGGCCTGAAAGCCCCCCAGGGGGCCCACAAGCAGCCCCTCTCAATTTGGGTCTGGGGGCTTTCGCTGGGCGGGGAACCTTGGAGGGACCTGCAAGGTTGCAGTTCGCGGCCCGAGAAGCACTCTCCGGCCAACATGCCAAACGTCCAGCAATAGCTCCCAAACGAAAGGGGCCAGCACCCAAAGACCTAGCTGGCCTGAAAGCCCCCCAGGGGGCCCACAAGCAGCCCCTCTCAATTTGGGTCTGGGGGCTTTTGCTGGACAGGGAACCTTGGAGGTACCTGCAAGGTTGCAGTTCGCGGCCCGAGAAGCACTCTCCGGCCAACATGCCAAACGTCCAGCAATAGCTCCCAAACGAAAGGGGCCAGCAGCCAAAGACCTAGCTGGCCTGAAAGCCCCCCAGGGGGCCCACAAGCAGCCCCTCTCAAGTTGGGTCTGGGGGCTTTCGCTGGGCGGGGAACCTTGGAGGTACCTGCAAGGTTGCAGTTCGCGGCCCGAGAAGCACTCTCCGGCCAACATGCCAAACGTCCAGCAATAGCTCCCAAAGGAAAGGGGCCAGCAGCCAAAGACCTAGCTGGCCTGAAAGCCCCCCAGGGGGCCCACAAGCAGCCCCTCTCAATTTGGGTCTGGGGGCTTTCGCTGGGCGGGGAACCTTGGAGGTACCTGCAAGGTTGCAGTTCGCGGCCCGAGAAGCACTCTCCGGCCAACATGCCAAACGTCCAGCAATAGCTCCCAAACGAAAGGGGCCAGCAGCCAAAGACCTAGGTGGCCTGAAAGCCCCCCAGGGGGCCCACAAGCAGCCCCTCTCAATTTGGGTCTGGGGGCTTTTGCTGGACAGGGAACCTTGGAGGGACCTGCAAGGTTGCAGTTCGCGTCCCGAGAAGCACTCTCCGGCCAACATGCCAAACGTCCAGCAATAGCTCCCAAACGAAAGGGGCCAGCAGCCAAAGACCTAGCTGGCCTGAAAGCCCCCCAGGGGGCCCACAAGCAGCCCCTCTCAATTTGGGTCTGGGGGCTTTCGCTGGGCGGGGAACCTTGGAGGTACCTGCAAGGTTGCAGTTCGCGGCCCGAGAAGCACTCTCCGGCCAACATGCCAAACGTCCAGCAATAGCTCCCAAACGAAAGGGGCCAGCACCCAAAGACCTAGCTGGCCTGAAAGCCCCCCAGGGGGCCCACAAGCAGCCCCTCTCAATTTGGGTCTGGGGGCTTTCGCTGGGCGGGGAACCTTGGAGGGACCTGCAAGGTTGCAGTTCGCGGCCCGAGAAGCACTCTCGGGCCAACATGCCAAACGTCCAGCAATAGCTCCCAAAGGAAAGGGGCCAGCAGCCAAAGACCTAGCTGGCCTGAAAGCCCCCCAGGGGGCCCACAAGCAGCCCCTCTCAATTTGGGTCTGGGGGCTTTCGCTGGGCGGGGAACCTTGCAGGTACCTGCAAGGTTGCAGTTCGCGGCCCGAGAAGCACTCTCCGGCCAACATGCCAAACGTCCAGCAATAGCTCCCAAACGAAAGGGGCCAGCAGCCAAAGACCTAGGTGGCCTGAAAGCCCCCCAGGGGGCCCACAAGCAGCCCCTCTCAATTTGGGTCTGGGGGCTTTCGCTGGGCAGGGAACCTTGGAGGTACCTGCAAGGTTGCAGTTCGCGGCCCGAGAAGCACTCTCCGGCCAACATGCCAAACGTCCAGCAATAGCTCCCAAAGGAAAGGGGCCAGCAGCCAAAGACCTAGGTGGCCTGAAAGCCCCCCAGGGGGCCCACAAGCAGCCCCTCTCAATTTGGGTCTGGGGGCTTTCGCTGGGCGGGGAACCTTGGAGGGACCTGCAAGGTTGCAGTTCGCGGCCCGAGAAGCACTCTCCGGCCAACATGCCAAACGTCCAGCAATAGCTCCCAAACGAAAGGGGCCAGCAGCCAAAGACCTAGGTGGCCTGAAAGCCCCCCAGGGGGCCCACAAGCAGCCCCTCTCAATTTGGGTCTGGGGGCTTTCGCTGGGCAGGGAACCTTGGAGGTACCTGCAAGGTTGCAGTTCGCGGCCCGAGAAGCACTCTCCGGCCAACATGCCAAACGTCCAGCAATAGCTCCCAAACGAAAGGGGCCAGCAGCCAAAGACCTAGCTGGCCTGAAAGCCCCCCAGGGGGCCCACAAGCAGCCCCTCTCAATTTGGGTCTGGGGGCTTTCGCTGGGCGGGGAACCTTGCAGGTACCTGCAAGGTTGCAGTTCGCGGCCCGAGAAGCACTCTCCGGCCAACATGCCAAACGTCCAGCAATAGCTCCCAAACGAAAGGGGCCAGCAGCCAAAGACCTAGCTGGCCTGAAAGCCCCCCAGGGGGCCCACAAGCAGCCCCTCTCAATTTGGGTCTGGGGGCTTTCGCTGGGCGGGGAACCTTGGAGGGACCTGCAAGGTTGCAGTTCGCGGCCCGAGAAGCACTCTCCGGCCAACATGCCAAACGTCCAGCAATAGCTCCCAAAGGAAAGGGGCCAGCAGCCAAAGACCTAGGTGGCCTGAAAGCCCCCCAGGGGGCCCACAAGCAGCCCCTCTCAATTTGGGTCTGGGGGCTTTCGCTGGGCGGGGAACCTTGGAGGGACCTGCAAGGTTGCAGTTGGCGGCCCGAGAAGCACTCTCCGGCCAACATGCCAAACGTCCAGCAATAGCTCCCAAACGAAAGGGGCCAGCAGCCAAAGACCTAGCTGGCCTGAAAGCCCCCCAGGGGGCCCACAAGCAGCCCCTCTCAATTTGGGTCTGGGGGCTTTCGCTGGGCGGGGAACCTTGGAGGGACCTGCAAGGTTGCAGTTCGCGGCCCGAGAAGCACTCTCCGGCCAACATGCCAAACGTCCAGCAATAGCTCCCAAACGAAAGGGGCCAGCAGCCAAAGACCTAGCTGGCCTGAAAGCCCCCCAGGGGGCCCACAAGCAGCCCCTCTCAATTTGGGTCTGGGGGCTTTCGCTGGGCGGGGAACCTTGGAGGTACCTGCAAGGTTGCAGTTCGCGGCCCGAGAAGCACTCTCCGGCCAACATGCCAAACGTCCAGCAATAGCTCCCAAACGAAAGGGGCCAGCAGACAAAAACCTAGCTGGCCTGAAAGCCCCCCAGGGGGCCCACAAGCAGCCCCTCTCAATTTGGGTCTGGGGGCTTTCGCTGGGCGGGGAACCTTGGAGGGACCTGCAAGGTTGCAGTTCGCGGCCCGAGAAGCACTCTCCGGCCAACATGCCAAACGTCCAGCAATAGCTCCCAAAGGAAAGGGGCCAGCAGCCAAAGACCTAGGTGGCCTGAAAGCCCCCCAGGGGGCCCACAAGCAGCCCCTCTCAATTTGGGTCTGGGGGCTTTCGCTGGGCGGGGAACATTGAAGAGACCTGCAAGGTTGCAGTTCGCGGCCCGAGAAGCACTCTCCGGCCAACATGCCAAACGTCCAGCAATAGCTCCCAAACGAAAGGGGCCAGCAGCCAAAGACCTAGCTGGCCTGAAAGCCCCCCAGGGGGCCCACAAGCAGCCCCTCTCAATTTGGGTCTGGGGGCTTTCGCTGGGCGGGGAACCTTGGAGGGACCTGCAAGGTTGCAGTTCGCGGCCCGAGAAGCACTCTCCGGCCAACATGCCAAACGTCCAGCAATAGCTCCCAAACGAAAGGGGCCAGCAGCCAAAGACCTAGGTGGCCTGAAAGCCCCCCAGGGGGCCCACAAGCAGCCCCTCTCAATTTGGGTCTGGGGGCTTTCGCTGGGCGGGGAACCTTGGAGGGACCTGCAAGGTTGCAGTTCGCGGCCCGAGAAGCACTCTCCGGCCAACATGCCAAACGTCCAGCAATAGCTCCCAAAGGAAAGGGGCCAGCAGCCAAAGACCTAGGTGGCCTGAAAGACCCCCAGGGGGCCCACAAGCAGCCCCTCTCAATTTGGGTCTGGGGGCTTTCGCTGGGCAGGGAACCTTGGAGGGACCTGCAAGGTTGCAGTTCGCGGCCCGAGAAGCACTCTCCGGCCAACATGCCAAACGTCCAGCAATAGCTCCCAAACGAAAGGGGCCAGCAGCCAAAGACCTAGCTGGCCTGAAAGCCCCCCAGGGGGCCCACAAGCAGCCCCTCTCAATTTGGGTCTGGGGGCTTTCGCTGGGCGGGGAACATTGAAGAGACCTGCAAGGTTGCAGTTCGCGGCCCGAGAAGCACTCTCCGGCCAACATGCCAAACGTCCAGCAATAGCTCCCAAACGAAAGGGGCCAGCAGCCAAAGACCTAGCTGGCCTGAAAGCCTCCCAGGGGGCCCACAAGCAGCCCCTCTCAATTTGGGTCTGGGGGCTTTCGCTGGGCGGGGAACCTTGGAGGGACCTGCAAGGTTGCAGTTCGCGGCCCGAGAAGCACTCTCCGGCCAACATGCCAAACGTCCAGCAATAGCTCCCAAACGAAAGGGGCCAGCAGCCAAAGACCTAGGTGGCCTGAAAGCCCCCCAGGGGGCCCACAAGCAGCCCCTCTCAATTTGGGTCTGGGGGCTTTCGCTGGGCAGGGAACCTTGGAGGTACCTGCAAGGTTGCAGTTCGCGGCCCGAGAAGCACTCTCCGGCCAACATGCCAAACGTCCAGCAATAGCTCCCAAAGGAAAGGGGCCAGCACCCAAAGACCTAGCTGGCCTGAAAGCCCCCCAGGGGGCCCACAAGCAGCCCCTCTCAATTTGGGTCTGGGGGCTTTCGCTGGGCGGGGAACCTTGGAGGGACCTGCAAGGTTGCAGTTCGCGGCCCGAGAAGCACTCTCCGGCCAACATGCCAAACGTCCAGCAATAGCTCCCAAACGAAAGGGGCCAGCAGACAAAAACCTAGCTGGCCTGAAAGCCCCCCAGGGGGCCCACAAGCAGCCCCTCTCAATTTGGGTCTGGGGGCTTTCGCTGGGCGGGGAACCTTGGAGGGACCTGCAAGGTTGCAGTTGGCGGCCCGGAAGCACTCTCCTGCCAACATGCCAAACGTCCAGCAATAGCTCCCAAACGAAAGGGGCCAGCAGCCAAAGACCTAGCTGGCCTGAAAGCCCCCCAGGGGGCCCACAAGCAGCCCCTCTCAATTTGGGTCTGGGGGCTTTCGCTGGGCGGGGAACATTGAAGAGACCTGCAAGGTTGCAGTTCGCGGCCCGAGAAGCACTCTCCGGCCAACATGCCAAACGTCCAGCAATAGCTCCCAAACGAAAGGGGCCAGCAGCCAAAGACCTAGCTGGCCTGAAAGCCTCCCAGGGGGCCCACAAGCAGCCCCTCTCAATTTGGGTCTGGGGGCTTTCGCTGGGCAGGGAACCTTGGAGGTACCTGCAAGGTTGCAGTTCGCGGCCCGAGAAGCACTCTCCGGCCAACATGCCAAACGTCCAGCAATAGCTCCCAAACGAAAGGGGCCAGCAGCCAAAGACCTAGGTGGCCTGAAAGCCCCCCAGGGGGCCCACAAGCAGCCCCTCTCAATTTGGGTCTGGGGGCTTTCGCTGGGCAGGGAACCTTGGAGGTACCTGCAAGGTTGCAGTTCGCGGCCCGAGAAGCACTCTCCGGCCAACATGCCAAACGTCCAGCAATAGCTCCCAAAGGAAAGGGGCCAGCAGCCAAAGACCTAGGTGGCCTGAAAGCCCCCCAGGGGGCCCACAAGCAGCCCTTCTCAATTTGGGTCTGGGGGCTTTCGCTGGGCGGGGAACCTTGGAGGGACCTGCAAGGTTGCAGTTCGCGGCCCGAGAAGCACTCTCCGGCCAACATGCCAAACGTCCAGCAATAGCTCCCAAACGAAAGGGGCCAGCAGCCAAAAACCTAGGTGGCCTGAAAGCCCCCCAGGGGGCCCACAAGCAGCCCCTCTAAATTTGGGTCTGGGGGCTTTCGCTGGGCAGGGAACCTTGGAGGTACCTGCAAGGTTGCAGTTCGCGGCCCGAGAAGCACTCTCCGGCCAACATGCCAAACGTCCAGCAATAGCTCCCAAACGAAAGGGGCCAGCAGCCAAAGACCTAGGTGGCCTGAAAGCCCCCCAGGGGGCCCACAAGCAGCCCCTCTCAATTTGGGTCTGGGGGCTTTCGCTGGGCAGGGAACCTTGGAGGTACCTGCAAGGTTGCAGTTCGCGGCCCGAGAAGCACTCTCCGGCCAACATGCCAAACGTCCAGCAATAGCTCCCAAACGAAAGGGGCCAGCAGCCAAAGACCTAGCTGGCCTGAAAGCCCCCCAGGGGGCCCACAAGCAGCCCCTCTCAATTTGGGTCTGGGGGCTTTCGCTGGGCAGGGAACCTTGGAGGTACCTGCAAGGTTGCAGTTCGCGGCCCGAGAAGCACTCTCCGGCCAACATGCCAAACATCCAGCAATAGCTCCCAAACGAAAGGGGCCAGCAGCCAAAGACCTAGCTGGCCTGAAAGCCTCCCAGGGGGCCCACAAGCAGCCCCTCTCAATTTGGGTCTGGGGGCTTTCGCTGGGCAGGGAACCTTGGAGGTACCTGCAAGGTTGCAGTTCGCGGCCCGAGAAGCACTCTCCGGCCAACATGCCAAACGTCCAGCAATAGCTCCCAAACGAAAGGGGCCAGCAGCCAAAGACCTAGGTGGCCTGAAAGCCCCCCAGGGGGCCCACAAGCAGCCCCTCTCAATTTGGGTCTGGGGGCTTTCGCTGGGCAGGGAACCTTGGAGGTACCTGCAAGGTTGCAGTTCGCGGCCCGAGAAGCACTCTCCGGCCAACATGCCAAACGTCCAGCAATAGCTCCCAAAGGAAAGGGGCCAGCAGCCAAAGACCTAGCTGGCCTGAAAGCCCCCCAGGGGGCCCACAAGCAGCCCTTCTCAATTTGGGTCTGGGGGCTTTCGCTGGGCGGGGAACCTTGGAGGGACCTGCAAGGTTGCAGTTCGCGGCCCGAGAAGCACTCTCCGGCCAACATGCCAAACGTCCAGCAATAGCTCCCAAACGAAAGGGGCCAGCAGCCAAAGACCTAGGTGGCCTGAAAGCCCCCCAGGGGGCCCACAAGCAGCCCCTCTAAATTTGGGTCTGGGGGCTTTCGCTGGGCAGGGAACCTTGGAGGTACCTGCAAGGTTGCAGTTCGCGGCCCGAGAAGCACTCTCCGGCCAACATGCCAAACGTCCAGCAATAGCTCCCAAAGGAAAGGGGCCAGCAGCCAAAGACCTAGGTGGCCTGAAAGCCCCCCAGGGGGCCCACAAGCAGCCCCTCTCAATTTGGGTCTGGGGGCTTTCGCTGGGCAGGGAACCTTGGAGGGACCTGCAAGGTTGCAGTTCGCGGCCCGAGAAGCACTCTCCGGCCAACATGCCAAACGTCCAGCAATAGCTCCCAAACGAAAGGGGCCAGCAGCCAAAGACCTAGCTGGCCTGAAAGCCCCCCAGGGGGCCCACAAGCAGCCCTTCTCAATTTGGGTCTGGGGGCTTTCGCTGGGCGGGGAACCTTGGAGGGACCTGCAAGGTTGCAGTTCGCGGCCCGAGAAGCACTCTCCGGCCAACATGCCAAACGTCCAGCAATAGCTCCCAAACGAAAGGGGCCAGCAGCCAAAGACCTAGGTGGCCTGAAAGCCCCCCAGGGGGCCCACAAGCAGCCCCTCTAAATTTGGGTCTGGGGGCTTTCGCTGGGCAGGGAACCTTGGAGGTACCTGCAAGGTTGCAGTTCGCGGCCCGAGAAGCACTCTCCGGCCAACATGCCAAACGTCCAGCAATAGCTCCCAAAGGAAAGGGGCCAGCAGCCAAAGACCTAGGTGGCCTGAAAGCCCCCCAGGGGGCCCACAAGCAGCCCCTCTCAATTTGGGTCTGGGGGCTTTCGCTGGGCAGGGAACCTTGGAGGGACCTGCAAGGTTGCAGTTCGCGGCCCGAGAAGCACTCTCCGGCCAACATGCCAAACGTCCAGCAATAGCTCCCAAACGAAAGGGGCCAGCAGCCAAAGACCTAGCTGGCCTGAAAGCCCCCCAGGGGGCCCACAAGCAGCCCCTCTAAATTTGGGTCTGGGGGCTTTCGCTGGGCGGGGAACCTTGGAGGGACCTGCAAGGTTGCAGTTGGCGGCCCGAGAAGCACTCTCCGGCCAACATGCCAAACGTCCAGCAATAGCTCCCAAACGAAAGGGGCCAGCAGCCAAAGACCTAGCTGGCCTGAAAGCCCCCCAGGGGGCCCACAAGCAGCCCCTCTCAATTTGGGTCTGGGGGCTTTCGCTGGGCGGGGAACCTTGCAGGTACCTGCAAGGTTGCAGTTCGCGGCCCGAGAAGCACTCTCCGGCCAACATGCCAAACGTCCAGCAATAGCTCCCAAACGAAAGGGGCCAGCAGCCAAAGACCTAGCTGGCCTGAAAGCCTCCCAGGGGGCCCATAAGCAACCCCTCTCAATTTGGGTCTGGGGGCTTTCGCTGGGCGGGGAACCTTGGAGGGACCTGCAAGCTTGCAGTTCGCGGCCCGAGAAGCACTCTCCGGCCAACATGCCAAACGTCCAGCAATAGCTCCCAAACGAAAGGGGCCAGCAGCCAAAGACCTAGGTGGCCTGAAAGCCCCCCAGGGGGCCCACAAGCAGCCCCTCTCAATTTGGGTCTGGGGGCTTTCGCTGGGCAGGGAACCTTGGAGGTACCTGCAAGGTTGCAGTTCGCGGCCCGAGAAGCACTCTCCGGCCAACATGCCAAACGTCCAGCAATAGCTCCCAAACGAAAGGGGCCAGCAGCCAAAGACCTAGCTGGCCTGAAAGCCCCCCAGGGGGCCCACAAGCAGCCCCTCTCAATTTGGGTCTGGGGGCTTTCGCTGGGCGGGGAACCTTGGAGGGACCTGCAAGGTTGCAGTTGGCGGCCCGAGAAGCACTCTCCGGCCAACATGCCAAACGTCCAGCAATAGCTCCCAAACGAAAGGGGCCAGCACCCAAAGACCTAGGTGGCCTGAAAGCCCCCCAGGGGGCCCACAAGCAGCCCCTCTAAATTTGGGTCTGGGGGCTTTCGCTGCGCGGGGAACCTTGGAGGGACCTGCAAGCTTGCAGTTCGCGGCCCGAGAAGCACTCTCCGGCCAACATGCCAAACGTCCAGCAATAGCTCCCAAAGGAAAGGGGCCAGCAGCCAAAGACCTAGCTGGCCTGAAAGCCCCCCAGGGGGCCCACAAGCAGCCCCTCTCAATTTGGGTCTGGGGGCTTTCGCTGGGCGAGGAACATTGAAGAGACCTGCAAGGTTGCAGTTCGCGGCCCGAGAAGCACTCTCCGGCCAACATGCCAAACGTCCAGCAATAGCTCCCAAACGAAAGGGGCCAGCACCCAAAGACCTAGCTGGCCTGAAAGCCCCCCAGGGGGCCCACAAGCAGCCCCTCTCAATTTGGGTCTGGGGGCTTTCGCTGGGCGGGGAACCTTGGAGGGACCTGCAAGCTTGCAGTTCGCGGCCCGAGAAGCACTCTCCGGCCAACATGCCAAACGTCCAGCAATAGCTCCCAAAGGAAAGGGGCCAGCAGCCAAAGACCTAGGTGGCCTGAAAGCCCCCCAGGGGGCCCACAAGCAGCCCCTCTCAATTTGGGTCTGGGGGCTTTCGCTGGGCGGGGAACATTGAAGAGACCTGTAAGGTTGCAGTTCGCGGCCCGAGAAGCACTCTCCGGCCAACATGCCAAACGTCCAGCAATAGCTCCCAAACGAAAGGGGCCAGCAGCCAAAGACCTAGCTGGCCTGAAAGCCTCCCAGGGGGCCCACAAGCAGCCCCTCTCAATTTGGGTCTGGGGGCTTTCGCTGGGCAGGGAACCTTGGAGGTACCTGCAAGGTTGCAGTTCGCGGCCCGAGAAGCACTCTCCGGCCAACATGCCAAACGTCCAGCAATAGCTCCCAAACGAAAGGGGCCAGCAGCCAAAGACCTAGCTGGCCTGAAAGCCCCCCAGGGGGCCCACAAGCAGCCCCTCTCAATTTGGGTCTGGGGGCTTTCGCTGGGCGGGGAACCTTGGAGGGACCTGCAAGGTTGCAGTTGGCGGCCCGAGAAGCACTCTCCGGCCAACATGCCAAACGTCCAGCAATAGCTCCCAAACGAAAGGGGCCAGCAGCCAAAGACCTAGCTGGCCTGAAAGCCCCCCAGGGGGCCCACAAGCAGCCCCTCTCAATTTGGGTCTGGGGGCTTTCGCTGGGCGGGGAACCTTGGAGGGACCTGCAAGGTTGCAGTTGGCGGCCCGAGAAGCACTCTCCGGCCAACATGCCAAACGTCCAGCAATAGCTCCCAAACGAAAGGGGCCAGCAGCCAAAGACCTAGCTGGCCTGAAAGCCCCCCAGGGGGCCCACAAGCAGCCCCTCTCAATTTGGGTCTGGGGGCTTTCGCTGGGCGGGGAACCTTGGAGGGACCTGCAAGGTTGCAGTTCGCGGCCCGAGAAGCACTCTCCGGCCAACATGCCAAACGTCCAGCAATAGCTCCCAAACGAAAGGGGCCAGCAGCCAAAGACCTAGCTGGCCTGAAAGCCCCCCAGGGGGCCCACAAGCAGCCCCTCTAAATTTGGGTCTGGGGGCTTTCGCTGGGCGGGGAACCTTGGAGGGACCTGCAAGGTTGCAGTTCGCGGCCCGAGAAGCACTCTCCGGCCAACATGCCAAACGTCCAGCAATAGCTCCCAAACGAAAGGGGCCAGCAGCCAAAGACCTAGCTGGCCTGAAAGCCCCCCAGGGGGCCCACAAGCAGCCCCTCTCAATTTGGGTCTGGGGGCTTTCGCTGGGCGGGGAACCTTGCAGGTACCTGCAAGGTTGCAGTTCGCGGCCCGAGAAGCACTCTCCGGCCAACATGCCAAACGTCCAGCAATAGCTCCCAAACGAAAGGGGCCAGCAGCCAAAGACCTAGGTGGCCTGAAAGCCCCCCAGGGGGCCCACAAGCAGCCCCTCTCAATTTGGGTCTGGGGGCTTTCTCTGGGCAGGGAACCTTGGAGGTACCTGCAAGGTTGCAGTTCGCGGCCCGAGAAGCACTCTCCGGCCAACATGCCAAACGTCCAGCAATAGCTCCCAAACGAAAGGGGCCAGCAGCCAAAGACCTAGGTGGCCTGAAAGCCCCCCAGGGGGCCCACAAGCAGCCCCTCTCAATTTGGGTCTGGGGGCTTTCGCTGGGCAGGGAACCTTGGAGGTACCTGCAAGGTTGCAGTTCGCGGCCCGAGAAGCACTCTCCGGCCAACATGCCAAACGTCCAGCAATAGCTCCCAAACGAAAGGGGCCAGCAGCCAAAGACCTAGCTGGCCTGAAAGCCTCCCAGGGGGCCCACAAGCAGCCCCTCTCAATTTGGGTCTGGGGGCTTTCGCTGGGCGGGGAACCTTGGAGGGACCTGCAAGGTTGCAGTTCGCGGCCCGAGAAGCACTCTCCGGCCAACATGCCAAACGTCCAGCAATAGCTCCCAAACGAAAGGGGCCAGCAGACAAAAACCTAGCTGGCCTGAAAGCCCCCCAGGGGGCCCACAAGCAGCCCCTCTCAATTTGGGTCTGGGGGCTTTCGCTGGGCGGGGAACCTTGGAGGGACCTGCAAGGTTGCAGTTGGCGGCCCGAGAAGCACTCTCCGGCCAACATGCCAAACGTCCAGCAATAGCTCCCAAACGAAAGGGGCCAGCAGCCAAAGACCTAGGTGGCCTGAAAGCCCCCCAGGGGGCCCACAAGCAGCCCCTCTCAATTTGGGTCTGGGGGCTTTCGCTGGGCGGGGAACATTGAAGAGACCTGCAAGGTTGCAGTTCGCGGCCCGAGAAGCACTCTCCGGCCAACATGCCAAACGTCCAGCAATAGCTCCCAAACGAAAGGGGCCAGCAGCCAAAGACCTAGCTGGCCTGAAAGCCTCCCAGGGGGCCCACAAGCAGCCCCTCTCAATTTGGGTCTGGGGGCTTTCGCTGGGCGGGGAACATTGAAGAGACCTGCAAGGTTGCAGTTCGCGGCCCGAGAAGCACTCTCCGGCCAACATGCCAAATGTCCAGCAATAGCTCCCAAACGAAAGGGGCCAGCAGCCAAAGACCTAGCTGGCCTGAAAGCCCCCCAGGGGGCCCACAAGCAGCCCCTCTCAATTTGGGTCTGGGGGCTTTCGCTGGGCGGGGAACCTTGGAGGGACCTGCAAGGTTGCAGTTCGCGGCCCGAGAAGCACTCTCCGGCCAACATGCCAAACGTCCAGCAATAGCTCCCAAACGAAAGGGGCCAGCAGCCAAAGACCTAGCTGGCCTGAAAGCCCCCCAGGGGGCCCACAAGCAGCCCCTCTCAATTTGGGTCTGGGGGCTTTCGCTGGGCGGGGAACCTTGCAGGTACCTGCAAGGTTGCAGTTCGCGGCCCGAGAAGCACTCTCCGGCCAACATGCCAAACGTCCAGCAATAGCTCCCAAACGAAAGGGGCCAGCAGCCAAAGACCTAGGTGGCCTGAAAGCCCCCCAGGGGGCCCACAAGCAGCCCCTCTCAATTTGGGTCTGGGGGCTTTCTCTGGGCAGGGAACCTTGGAGGTACCTGCAAGGTTGCAGTTCGCGGCCCGAGAAGCACTCTCCGGCCAACATGCCAAACGTCCAGCAATAGCTCCCAAACGAAAGGGGCCAGCAGCCAAAGACCTAGGTGGCCTGAAAGCCCCCCAGGGGGCCCACAAGCAGCCCCTCTCAATTTGGGTCTGGGGGCTTTCGCTGGGCGGGGAACCTTGGAGGGACCTGCAAGGTTGCAGTTCGCGGCCCGAGAAGCACTCTCCGGCCAACATGCCAAACGTCCAGCAATAGCTCCCAAACGAAAGGGGCCAGCAGCCAAAGACCTAGCTGGCCTGAAAGCCTCCCAGGGGGCCCACAAGCAGCCCCTCTCAATTTGGGTCTGGGGGCTTTCGCTGGGCGGGGAACCTTGGAGGGACCTGCAAGGTTGCAGTTCGCGGCCCGAGAAGCACTCTCCGGCCAACATGCCAAACGTCCAGCAATAGCTCCCAAACGAAAGGGGCCAGCAGCCAAAGACCTAGGTGGCCTGAAAGCCCCCCAGGGGGCCCACAAGCAGCCCCTCTCAATTTGGGTCTGGGGGCTTTCGCTGGGCGGGGAACATTGAAGAGACCTGCAAGGTTGCAGTTCGCGGCCCGAGAAGCACTCTCCGGCCAACATGCCAAACGTCCAGCAATAGCTCCCAAACGAAAGGGGCCAGCAGCCAAAGACCTAGCTGGCCTGAAAGACTCCCAGGGGGCCCACAAGCAGCCCCTCTCAATTTGGGTCTGGGGGCTTTCGCTGGGCAGGGAACCTTGGAGGTACCTGCAAGGTTGCAGTTCGCGGCCCGAGAAGCACTCTCCGGCCAACATGCCAAACGTCCAGCAATAGCTCCCAAACGAAAGGGGCCAGCAGCCAAAGACCTAGCTGGCCTGAAAGCCCCCCAGGGGGCCCACAAGCAGCCCCTCTCAATTTGGGTCTGGGGGCTTTCGCTGGGCGAGGAACATTGAAGAGACCTGCAAGGTTGCAGTTCGCGGCCCGAGAAGCACTCTCCGGCCAACATGCCAAACGTCCAGCAATAGCTCCCAAAGGAAAGGGGCCAGCAGCCAAAGACCTAGCTGGCCTGAAAGCCCCCCAGGGGGCCCACAAGCAGCCCCTCTCAATTTGGGTCTGGGGGCTTTCGCTGGGCGGGGAACCTTGCAGGTACCTGCAAGGTTGCAGTTGGCGGCCCGAGAAGCACTCTCCGGCCAACATGCCAAACGTCCAGCAATAGCTCCCAAACGAAAGGGGCCAGCAGCCAAAGACCTAGCTGGCCTGAAAGCCCCCCAGGGGGCCCACAAGCAGCCCCTCTCAATTTGGGTCTGGGGGCTTTCGCTGGGCGGGGAACCTTGGAGGGACCTGCAAGGTTGCAGTTCGCGGCCCGAGAAGCACTCTCCGGCCAACATGCCAAACGTCCAGCAATAGCTCCCAAAGGAAAAGGGGCCAGCAGCCAAAGACCTAGCTGGCCTGAAAGCCCCCCAGGGGGCCCACAAGCAGCCCCTCTCAATTTGGGTCTGGGGGCTTTCGCTGGGCGGGGAACCTTGGAGGTACCTGCAAGGTTGCAGTTCGCGGCCCGAGAAGCACTCTCCGGCCAACATGCCAAACGTCCAGCAATAGCTCCCAAACGAAAGGGGCCAGCAGCCAAAGACCTAGCTGGCCTGAAAGCCCCCCAGGGGGCCCACAAGCAGCCCCTCTCAATTTGGGTCTGGGGGCTTTCGCTGGGCGGGGAACCTTGGAGGTACCTGCAAGGTTGCAGTTCGCGGCCTGAGAAGCACTCTCCGGCCAACATGCCAAACGTCCAGCAATAGCTCCCAAACGAAAGGGCCAGCAGCCAAAGACCTAGCTGGCCTGAAAGCCCCCCAAAGGGCCCCCAAGCAGCCCCTCTCAATTTGGGTCTGGGGGCTTTCGCTGGGCGGGGAACCTTGGAGGGACCTGCAAGGTTGCAGTTCGCGGCCCGAGAAGCACTCTCCGGCCAACATGCCAAACGTCCAGCAATAGCTCCCAAACGAAAGGGGCCAGCAGCCAAAGACCTAGGTGGCCTGAAAGCCCCCCAGGGGGCCGACAAGCAGCCCCTCTCAATTTGGGTCTGGGGGCTTTCGCTGGGCGGGGAACCTTGGAGGGACCTGCAAGGTTGCAGTTCGCGGCCCGAGAAGCACTCTCCGGCCAACATGCCAAACGTCCAGCAATAGCTCCCAAACGAAAGGGGCCAGCAGCCAAAGACCTAGCTGGCCTGAAAGCCCCCCAGGGGGCCCACAAGCAGCCCCTCTCAAGTTGGGTCTGGGGGCTTTCGCTGGGCAGGGAACCTTGGAGGGACCTGCAAGGTTGCAGTTGGCGGCCCGAGAAGCACTCTCCGGCCAACATGCCAAACGTCCAGCAATAGCTCCCAAAGGAAAGGGGCCAGCAGCCAAAGACCTAGGTGGCCTGAAAGCCCCCCAGGGGGCCCACAAGCAGCCCCTCTCAATTTGGGTCTGGGGGCTTTCGCTGGGCGGGGAACTTTGGAGGGACCTGCAAGGTTGCAGTTGGTGGCCCGAGAAGCACTCTCCGGCCAACATGCCAAACGTCCAGCAATAGCTCCCAAACGAAAGGGGCCAGCAGCCAAAGACCTAGCTGGCCTGAAAGCCTCCCAGGGGGCCCACAAGCAGCCCCTCTCAATTTGGGTCTGGGGGCTTTCGCTGGGCAGGGAACCTTGGAGGTACCTGCAAGGTTGCAGTTCGCGGCCCGAGAAGCACTCTCCGGCCAACATGCCAAACGTCCAGCAATAGCTCCCAAACGAAAGGGGCCAGCAGCCAAAGACCTAGGTGGCCTGAAAGCCCCCCAGGGGGCCCACAAGCAGCCCCTCTCAATTTGGGTCTGGGGGCTTTCGCTGGGCAGGGAACATTGGAGGGACCTGCAAGGTTGCAGTTCGCGGCCCGAGAAGCACTCTCCGGCCAACATGCCAAACGTCCAGCAATAGCTCCCAAAGGAAAGGGGCCAGCAGCCAAAGACCTAGCTGGCCTGAAAGCCCCCCAGGGGGCCCACAAGCAGCCCCTCTCAATTTGGGTCTGGGGGCTTTCGCTGGACGGGGAACCTTGGAGGGACCTGCAAGGTTGCAGTTGGCGGCCCGAGAAGCACTCTCCGGCCAACATGCCAAACGTCCAGCAATAGCTCCCAAACGAAAGGGGCCAGCAGCCAAAAACCTAGCTGGCCTGAAAGCCCCCCAGGGGGCCCACAAGCAGCCCCTCTCAATTTGGGTCTGGGGGCTTTCGCTGGGCGGGGAACCTTGGAGGGACCTGCAAGGTTGCAGTTGGCGGCCCGAGAAGCACTCTCCGGCCAACATGCCAAACGTCCAGCAATAGCTCCCAAACGAAAGGGGCCAGCAGCCAAAGACCTAGGTGGCCTGAAAGCCCCCCAGGGGGCCCACAAGCAGCCCCTCTCAATTTGGGTCTGGGGGCTTTCGCTGGGCGGGGAACATTGAAGAGACCTGCAAGGTTGCAGTTCGCGGCCCGAGAAGCACTCTCCGGCCAACATGCCAAACGTCCAGCAATAGCTCCCAAATGAAAGGGGCCAGCAGCCAAAGACCTAGCTGGCCTGAAAGCCTCCCGGGGGCCCACAAGCAGCCCCTCTCAATTTGGGTCTGGGGGCTTTCGCTGGGCAGGGAACCTTGGAGGGACCTGCAAGGTTGCAGTTCGCGGCCCGAGAAGCACTCTCCGGCCAACATGCCAAACGTCCAGCAATAGCTCCCAAACGAAAGGGGCCAGCAGCCAAAGACCTAGCTGGCCTGAAAGCCCCCCAGGGGGCCCACAAGCAGCCCCTCTCAATTTGGGTCTGGGGGCTTTCGCTGGGCGAGGAACATTGAAGAGACCTGCAAGGTTGCAGTTCGCGGCCCGAGAAGCACTCTCCGGCCAACATGCCAAACGTCCAGCAATAGCTCCCAAACGAAAGGGCCAGCAGCCAAAGACCTAGCTGGCCTGAAAGCCCCCCAAAGGGCCCCCAAGCAGCCCCTCTCAATTTGGGTCTGGGGGCTTTCGCTGGGCGGGGAACCTTGGAGGGACCTGCAAGGTTGCAGTTCGCGGCCCGAGAAGCACTCTCCGGCCAACATGCCAAACGTCCAGCAATAGCTCCCAAACGAAAGGGGCCAGCAGCCAAAGACCTAGGTGGCCTGAAAGCCCCCCAGGGGGCCGACAAGCAGCCCCTCTCAATTTGGGTCTGGGGGCTTTCGCTGGGCGGGGAACTTTGGAGGGACCTGCAAGGTTGCAGTTCGCGGCCCGAGAAGCACTCTCCGGCCAACATGCCAAACGTCCAGCAATAGCTCCCAAACGAAAGGGGCCAGCAGCCAAAGACCTAGCTGGCCTGAAAGCCCCCCAGGGGGCCCACAAGCAGCCCCTCTCAAGTTGGGTCTGGGGGCTTTCGCTGGGCAGGGAACCTTGGAGGTACCTGCAAGGTTGCAGTTGGCGGCCCGAGAAGCACTCTCCGGCCAACATGCCAAACGTCCAGCAATAGCTCCCAAAGGAAAGGGGCCAGCAGCCAAAGACCTAGCTGGCCTGAAAGCCCCCCAGGGGGCCCACAAGCAGCCCCTCTCAATTTGGGTCTGGGGGCTTTCGCTGGGCGGGGAACTTTGGAGGGACCTGCAAGGTTGCAGTTGGCGGCCCGAGAAGCACTCTCCGGCCAACATGCCAAACGTCCAGCAATAGCTCCCAAACGAAAGGGGCCAGCAGCCAAAGACCTAGCTGGCCTGAAAGCCTCCCAGGGGGCCCACAAGCAGCCCCTCTCAATTTGGGTCTGGGGGCTTTCGCTGGGCAGGGAACCTTGGAGGTACCTGCAAGGTTGCAGTTCGCGGCCCGAGAAGCACTCTCCGGCCAACATGCCAAACGTCCAGCAATAGCTCCCAAACGAAAGGGGCCAGCAGCCAAAGACCTAGGTGGCCTGAAAGCCCCCCAGGGGGCCCACAAGCAGCCCCTCTCAATTTGGGTCTGGGGGCTTTCGCTGGGCAGGGAACCTTGGAGGTACCTGCAAGGTTGCAGTTCGCGGCCCGAGAAGCACTCTCCGGCCAACATGCCAAACGTCCAGCAATAGCTCCCAAAGGAAAGGGGCCAGCAGCCAAAGACCTAGCTGGCCTGAAAGCCCCCCAGGGGGCCCACAAGCAGCCCCTCTCAATTTGGGTCTGGGGGCTTTCGCTGGACGGGGAACCTTGGAGGGACCTGCAAGGTTGCAGTTGGCGGCCCGAGAAGCACTCTCCGGCCAACATGCCAAACGTCCAGCAATAGCTCCCAAACGAAAGGGGCCAGCAGCCAAAAACCTAGCTGGCCTGAAAGCCCCCCAGGGGGCCCACAAGCAGCCCCTCTCAATTTGGGTCTGGGGGCTTTCGCTGGGCGGGGAACCTTGGAGGGACCTGCAAGGTTGCAGTTGGCGGCCCGAGAAGCACTCTCCGGCCAACATGCCAAACGTCCAGCAATAGCTCCCAAACGAAAGGGGCCAGCAGCCAAAGACCTAGCTGGCCTGAAAGCCCCCCAGGGGGCCCACAAGCAGCCCCTCTCAATTTGGGTCTGGGGGCTTTCGCTGGGCGGGGAACCTTGGAGGGACCTGCAAGGTTGCAGTTCGCGGCCCGAGAAGCACTCTCCGGCCAACATGCCAAACGTCCAGCAATAGCTCCCAAACGAAAGGGGCCAGCAGCCAAAGACCTAGGTGGCCTGAAAGCCCCCCAGGGGGCCCACAAGCAGCCCCTCTAAATTTGGGTCTGGGGGCTTTCGCTGGGCGGGGAACCTTGGAGGGACCTGCAAGGTTGCAGTTGGCGGCCCGAGAAGCACTCTCCGGCCAACATGCCAAACGTCCAGCAATAGCTCCCAAACGAAAGGGGCCAGCAGCCAAAGACCTAGCTGGCCTGAAAGCCCCCCAGGGGGCCCACAAGCAGCCCCTCTCAATTTGGGTCTGGGGGCTTTCGCTGGGCGGGGAACCTTGCAGGTACCTGCAAGGTTGCAGTTCGCGGCCCGAGAAGCACTCTCCGGCCAACATGCCAAACGTCCAGCAATAGCTCCCAAACGAAAGGGGCCAGCAGCCAAAGACCTAGCTGGCCTGAAAGCCTCCCAGGGGGCCCATAAGCAACCCCTCTCAATTTGGGTCTGGGGGCTTTCGCTGGGCGGGGAACCTTGGAGGGACCTGCAAGGTTGCAGTTCGCGGCCCGAGAAGCACTCTCCGGCCAACATGCCAAACGTCCAGCAATAGCTCCCAAACGAAAGGGGCCAGCAGCCAAAGACCTAGGTGGCCTGAAAGCCCCCCAGGGGGCCCACAAGCAGCCCCTCTCAATTTGGGTCTGGGGGCTTTCGCTGGGCAGGGAACCTTGGAGGTACCTGCAAGGTTGCAGTTCGCGGCCCGAGAAGCACTCTCCGGCCAACATGCCAAACGTCCAGCAATAGCTCCCAAACGAAAGGGGCCAGCAGCCAAAGACCTAGCTGGCCTGAAAGCCCCCCAGGGGGCCCACAAGCAGCCCCTCTCAATTTGGGTCTGGGGGCTTTCGCTGGGCGGGGAACCTTGGAGGGACCTGCAAGGTTGCAGTTGGCGGCCCGAGAAGCACTCTCCGGCCAACATGCCAAACGTCCAGCAATAGCTCCCAAACGAAAGGGGCCAGCACCCAAAGACCTAGGTGGCCTGAAAGCCCCCCAGGGGGCCCACAAGCAGCCCCTCTAAATTTGGGTCTGGGGGCTTTCGCTGGGCGGGGAACCTTGGAGGGACCTGCAAGCTTGCAGTTCGCGGCCCGAGAAGCACTCTCCGGCCAACATGCCAAACGTCCAGCAATAGCTCCCAAAGGAAAGGGGCCAGCAGCCAAAGACCTAGCTGGCCTGAAAGCCCCCCAGGGGGCCCACAAGCAGCCCCTCTCAATTTGGGTCTGGGGGCTTTCGCTGGGCGAGGAACATTGAAGAGACCTGCAAGGTTGCAGTTCGCGGCCCGAGAAGCACTCTCCGGCCAACATGCCAAACGTCCAGCAATAGCTCCCAAACGAAAGGGGCCAGCAGCCAAAGACCTAGGTGGCCTGAAAGCCCCCCAGGGGGCCCACAAGCAGCCCCTCTCAATTTGGGTCTGGGGGCTTTCGCTGGGCGAGGAACATTGAAGAGACCTGCAAGGTTGCAGTTCGCGGCCCGAGAAGCACTCTCCGGCCAACATGCCAAACGTCCAGCAATAGCTCCCAAACGAAAGGGGCCAGCACCCAAAGACCTAGCTGGCCTGAAAGCCCCCCAGGGGGCCCACAAGCAGCCCCTCTCAATTTGGGTCTGGGGGCTTTCGCTGGGCAGGGAACCTTGGAGGTACCTGCAAGGTTGCAGTTCGCGGCCCGAGAAGCACTCTCCGGCCAACATGCCAAACGTCCAGCAATAGCTCCCAAAGGAAAGGGGCCAGCAGCCAAAGACCTAGCTGGCCTGAAAGCCCCCCAGGGGGCCCACAAGCAGCCCCTCTCAATTTGGGTCTGGGGGCTTTCGCTGGGCGAGGAACATTGAAGAGACCTGCAAGGTTGCAGTTCGCGGCCCGAGAAGCACTCTCCGGCCAACATGCCAAACGTCCAGCAATAGCTCCCAAACGAAAGGGGCCAGCAGCCAAAGACCTAGGTGGCCTGAAAGCCCCCCAGGGGGCCCACAAGCAGCCCCTCTCAATTTGGGTCTGGGGGCTTTCGCTGGGCGGGGAACCTTGGAGGGACCTGCAAGGTTGCAGTTCGCGGCCCGAGAAGCACTCTCCGGCCAACATGCCAAACGTCCAGCAATAGCTCCCAAACGAAAGGGGCCAGCAGCCAAAGACCTAGCTGGCCTGAAAGCCCCCCAGGGGGCCCACAAGCAGCCCCTCTCAATTTGGGTCTGGGGGCTTTCGCTGGGCGGGGAACCTTGGAGGGACCTGCAAGGTTGCAGTTCGCGGCCCGAGAAGCACTCTCCGGCCAACATGCCAAACGTCCAGCAATAGCTCCCAAACGAAAGGGGCCAGCAGCCAAAGACCTAGCTGGCCTGAAAGCCCCCCAGGGGGCCCACAAGCAGCCCCTCTCAATTTGGGTCTGGGGGCTTTCGCTGGGCGGGGAACCTTGGAGGGACCTGCAAGGTTGCAGTTGGCGGCCCGAGAAGCACTCTCCGGCCAACATGCCAAACGTCCAGCAATAGCTCCCAAACGAAAGGGGCCAGCAGCCAAAGACCTAGCTGGCCTGAAAGCCCCCCAGGGGGCCCACAAGCAGCCCCTCTCAATTTGGGTCTGGGGGCTTTCGCTGGGCGGGGAACCTTGCAGGTACCTGCAAGGTTGCAGTTCGCGGCCCGAGAAGCACTCTCCGGCCAACATGCCAAACGTCCAGCAATAGCTCCCAAACGAAAGGGGCCAGCAGCCAAAGACCTAGCTGGCCTGAAAGCCTCCCAGGGGGCCCATAAGCAACCCCTCTCAATTTGGGTCTGGGGGCTTTCGCTGGGCGGGGAACCTTGGAGGGACCTGCAAGGTTGCAGTTCGCGGCCCGAGAAGCACTCTCCGGCCAACATGCCAAACGTCCAGCAATAGCTCCCAAACGAAAGGGGCCAGCAGCCAAAGACCTAGGTGGCCTGAAAGCCCCCCAGGGGGCCCACAAGCAGCCCCTCTCAATTTGGGTCTGGGGGCTTTCGCTGGGCAGGGAACCTTGGAGGTACCTGCAAGGTTGCAGTTCGCGGCCCGAGAAGCACTCTCTGGCCAACATGCCAAACGTCCAGCAATAGCTCCCAAACGAAAGGGGCCAGCAGCCAAAGACCTAGCTGGCCTGAAAGCCCCCCAGGGGGCCCACAAGCAGCCCCTCTCAATTTGGGTCTGGGGGCTTTCGCTGGGCGGGGAACCTTGGAGGGACCTGCAAGGTTGCAGTTCGCGGCCCGAGAAGCACTCTCCGGCCAACATGCCAAACGTCCAGCAATAGCTCCCAAACGAAAGGGGCCAGCACCCAAAGACCTAGGTGGCCTGAAAGCCCCCCAGGGGGCCCACAAGCAGCCCCTCTAAATTTGGGTCTGGGGGCTTTCGCTGGGCGGGGAACCTTGGAGGGACCTGCAAGCTTGCAGTTCGCGGCCCGAGAAGCACTCTCCGGCCAACATGCCAAACGTCCAGCAATAGCTCCCAAAGGAAAGGGGCCAGCAGCCAAAGACCTAGGTGGCCTGAAAGCCCCCCAGGGGGCCCACAAGCAGCCCCTCTCAATTTGGGTCTGGGGGCTTTCGCTGGGCGGGGAACCTTGGAGGGACCTGCAAGGTTGCAGTTCGCGGCCCGAGAAGCACTCTCCGGCCAACATGCCAAACGTCCAGCAATAGCTCCCAAACGAAAGGGGCCAGCAGCCAAAGACCTAGGTGGCCTGAAAGCCCCCCAGGGGGCCCACAAGCAGCCCCTCTCAATTTGGGTCTGGGGGCTTTCGCTGGGCGGGGAACATTGAAGAGACCTGCAAGGTTGCAGTTCGCGGCCCGAGAAGCACTCTCCGGCCAACATGCCAAACGTCCAGCAATAGCTCCCAAACGAAAGGGGCCAGCAGCCAAAGACCTAGGTGGCCTGAAAGCCCCCCAGGGGGCCCACAAGCAGCCCCTCTCAATTTGGGTCTGGGGGCTTTCGCTGGGCAGGGAACCTTGGAGGTACCTGCAAGGTTGCAGTTCGCGGCCCGAGAAGCACTCTCCGGCCAACATGCCAAACGTCCAGCAATAGCTCCCAAACGAAAGGGGCCAGCAGCCAAAGACCTAGGTGGCCTGAAAGCCCCCCAGGGGGCCCACAAGCAGCCCCTCTCAATTTGGGTCTGGGGGCTTTCGCTGGGCGGGGAACCTTGGAGGGACCTGCAAGGTTGCAGTTGGCAGCCCGAGAAGCACTCTCCGGCCAACATGCCAAACGTCCAGCAATAGCTCCCAAACGAAAGGGGCCAGCAGCCAAAGACCTAGCTGGCCTGAAAGCCCCCCAGGGGGCCCACAAGCAGCCCCTCTCAATTTGGGTCTGGGGGCTTTCGCTGGGCGGGGAACCTTGGAGGGACCTGCAAGGTTGCAGTTCGCGGCCCGAGAAGCACTCTCCGGCCAACATGCCAAACGTCCAGCAATAGCTCCCAAACGAAAGGGGCCAGCAGCCAAAGACCTAGCTGGCCTGAAAGCCCCCCAGGGGGCCCACAAGCAGCCCCTCTAAATTTGGGTCTGGGGGCTTTCGCTGGGCGGGGAACCTTGGAGGGACCTGCAAGGTTGCAGTTCGCGGCCCGAGAAGCACTCTCCGGCCAACATGCCAAACGTCCAGCAATAGCTCCCAAACGAAAGGGGCCAGCAGCCAAAGACCTAGGTGGCCTGAAAGCCCCCCAGGGGGCCCACAAGCAGCCCCTCTCAATTTGGGTCTGGGGGCTTTCGCTGGGCGGGGAACCTTGCAGGTACCTGCAAGGTTGCAGTTCGCGGCCCGAGAAGCACTCTCCGGCCAACATGCCAAACGTCCAGCAATAGCTCCCAAACGAAAGGGGCCAGCAGCCAAAGACCTAGGTGGCCTGAAAGCCCCCCAGGGGGCCCACAAGCAGCCCCTCTCAATTTGGGTCTGGGGGCTTTCGCTGGGCGGGGAACATTGAAGAGACCTGCAAGGTTGCAGTTCGCGGCCCGAGAAGCACTCTCCGGCCAACATGCCAAACGTCCAGCAATAGCTCCCAAACGAAAGGGGCCAGCAGCCAAAGACCTAGCTGGCCTGAAAGCCTCCCAGGGGGCCCACAAGCAGCCCCTCTCAATTTGGGTCTGGGGGCTTTCGCTGGGCAGGGAACCTTGGAGGTACCTGCAAGGTTGCAGTTCGCGGCCCGAGAAGCACTCTCCGGCCAACATGCCAAACGTCCAGCAATAGCTCCCAAACGAAAGGGGCCAGCAGCCAAAGACCTAGCTGGCCTGAAAGCCCCCCAGGGGGCCCACAAGCAGCCCCTCTCAATTTGGGTCTGGGGGCTTTCGCTGGGCGGGGAATCTTGCAGGGACCTGCAAGGTTGCAGTTCGCGGCCCGAGAAGCACTCTCCGGCCAACATGCCAAACGTCCAGCAATAGCTCCCAAACGAAAGGGGCCAGCAGCCAAAGACCTAGCTGGCCTGAAAGCCCCCCAGGGGGCCCACAAGCAGCCCCTCTCAATTTGGGTCTGGGGGCTTTCGCTGGGCGGGGAACCTTGGAGGTACCTGCAAGGTTGCAGTTCGCGGCCCGAGAAGCACTCTCCGGCCAACATGCCAAACGTCCAGCAATAGCTCCCAAACGAAAGGGGCCAGCAGCCAAAGACCTAGCTGGCCTGAAAGCCCCCCAGGGGGCCCACAAGCAGCCCCTCTCAATTTGGGTCTGGGGGCTTTCGCTGGGCGGGGAACCTTGGAGGGACCTGCAAGGTTGCAGTTCGCGGCCCGAGAAGCACTCTCCGGCCAACATGCCAAACGTCCAGCAATAGCTCCCAAACGAAAGGGGCCAGCAGCCAAAGACCTAGGTGGCCTGAAAGCCCCCCAGGGGGCCCACAAGCAGCCCCTCTCAATTTGGGTCTGGGGGCTTTCGCTGGGCGGGGAACCTTGCAGGTACCTGCAAGGTTGCAGTTCGCGGCCCGAGAAGCACTCTCCGGCCAACATGCCAAACGTCCAGCAATAGCTCCCAAACGAAAGGGGCCAGCAGCCAAAGACCTAGGTGGCCTGAAAGCCCCCCAGGGGGCCCACAAGCAGCCCCTCTAAATTAGGGTCTGGGGGCTTTCGCTGGGCGGGGAACCTTGGAGGGACCTGCAAGGTTGCAGTTCGCGGCCCGAGAAGCACTCTCCGGCCAACATGCCAAACGTCCAGCAATAGCTCCCAAACGAAAGGGGCCAGCCGCCAAAGACCTAGGTGGCCTGAAAGCCCCCCAGGGGGCCCACAAGCAGCCCCTCTCAATTTGGGTCTGGTGGCTTTCGCTGGGCGGGGAACCTTGGAGGTACCTGCAAGGTTGCAGTTCGCGGCCCGAGAAGCACTCTCCGGCCAACATGCCAAACGTCCAGCAATAGCTCCCAAACGAAAGGGGCCAGCAGCCAAAGACCTAGCTGGCCTGAAAGCCCCCCAGGGGGCCCACAAGCAGCCCTTCTCAATTTGGGTCTGGGGGCTTTCGCTGGGCGGGGAACCTTGGAGGGACCTGCAAGGTTGCAGTTCGCGGCCCGAGAAGCACTCTCCGGCCAACATGCCAAACGTCCAGCAATAGCTCCCAAACGAAAGGGGCCAGCAGCCAAAGACCTAGCTGGCCTGAAAGCCCCCCAGGGGGCCCACAAGCAGCCCCTCTCAATTTGGGTCTGGGGGCTTTCGCTGGGCGGGGAACCTTGCAGGTACCTGCAAGGTTGCAGTTCGCGGCCCGAGAAGCACTCTCCGGCCAACATGCCAAACGTCCAGCAATAGCTCCCAAACGAAAGGGGCCAGCAGCCAAAGACCTAGCTGGCCTGAAAGCCCCCCAGGGGGCCCACAAGCAGCCCCTCTCAATTTGGGTCTGGGGGCTTTCGCTGGGCGGGGAACCTTGGAGGGACCTGCAAGGTTGCAGTTCGCGGCCCGAGAAGCACTCTCCGGCCAACATGCCAAACGTCCAGCAATAGCTCCCAAACGAAAGGGGCCAGCAGCCAAAGACCTAGCTGGCCTGAAAGCCCCCCAGGGGGCCCACAAGCAGCCCCTCTAAATTTGGGTCTGGGGGCTTTCGCTGGGCGGGGAACCTTGGAGGGACCTGCAAGGTTGCAGTTCGCGGCCCGAGAAGCACTCTCCGGCCAACATGCCAAACGTCCAGCAATAGCTCCCAAACGAAAGGGGCCAGCAGCCAAAGACCTAGGTGGCCTGAAAGCCCCCCAGGGGGCCCACAAGCAGCCCCTCTCAATTTGGGTCTGGGGGCTTTCGCTGGGCGGGGAACCTTGCAGGTACCTGCAAGGTTGCAGTTCGCGGCCCGAGAAGCACTCTCCGGCCAACATGCCAAACGTCCAGCAATAGCTCCCAAACGAAAGGGGCCAGCAGCCAAAGACCTAGGTGGCCTGAAAGCCCCCCAGGGGGCCCACAAGCAGCCCCTCTCAATTTGGGTCTGGGGGCTTTCGCTGGGCGGGGAACATTGAAGAGACCTGCAAGGTTGCAGTTCGCGGCCCGAGAAGCACTCTCCGGCCAACATGCCAAACGTCCAGCAATAGCTCCCAAACGAAAGGGGCCAGCAGCCAAAGACCTAGCTGGCCTGAAAGCCTCCCAGGGGGCCCACAAGCAGCCCCTCTCAATTTGGGTCTGGGGGCTTTCGCTGGGCAGGGAACCTTGGAGGTACCTGCAAGGTTGCAGTTCGCGGCCCGAGAAGCACTCTCCGGCCAACATGCCAAACGTCCAGCAATAGCTCCCAAACGAAAGGGGCCAGCAGCCAAAGACCTAGCTGGCCTGAAAGCCCCCCAGGGGGCCCACAAGCAGCCCCTCTCAATTTGGGTCTGGGGGCTTTCGCTGGGCGGGGAATCTTGCAGGGACCTGCAAGGTTGCAGTTCGCGGCCCGAGAAGCACTCTCCGGCCAACATGCCAAACGTCCAGCAATAGCTCCCAAACGAAAGGGGCCAGCAGCCAAAGACCTAGGTGGCCTGAAAGCCCCCCAGGGGGCCCACAAGCAGCCCCTCTCAATTTGGGTCTGGGGGCTTTCGCTGGGCGGGGAACCTTGCAGGTACCTGCAAGGTTGCAGTTCGCGGCCCGAGAAGCACTCTCCGGCCAACATGCCAAACGTCCAGCAATAGCTCCCAAACGAAAGGGGCCAGCAGCCAAAGACCTAGCTGGCCTGAAAGCCCCCCAGGGGGCCCACAAGCAGCCCCTCTCAATTTGGGTCTGGGGGCTTTCGCTGGGCGGGGAACCTTGGAGGTACCTGCAAGGTTGCAGTTCGCGGCCCGAGAAGCACTCTCCGGCCAACATGCCAAACGTCCAGCAATAGCTCCCAAACGAAAGGGGCCAGCAGCCAAAGACCTAGCTGGCCTGAAAGCCCCCCAGGGGGCCCACAAGCAGCCCCTCTCAATTTGGGTCTGGGGGCTTTCGCTGGGCGGGGAACCTTGGAGGGACCTGCAAGGTTGCAGTTCGCGGCCCGAGAAGCACTCTCCGGCCAACATGCCAAACGTCCAGCAATAGCTCCCAAACGAAAGGGGCCAGCAGCCAAAGACCTAGGTGGCCTGAAAGCCCCCCAGGGGGCCCACAAGCAGCCCCTCTCAATTTGGGTCTGGGGGCTTTCGCTGGGCGGGGAACCTTGCAGGTACCTGCAAGGTTGCAGTTCGCGGCCCGAGAAGCACTCTCCGGCCAACATGCCAAACGTCCAGCAATAGCTCCCAAACGAAAGGGGCCAGCAGCCAAAGACCTAGGTGGCCTGAAAGCCACCCAGGGGGCCCACAAGCAGCCCCTCTAAATTAGGGTCTGGGGGCTTTCGCTGGGCGGGGAACCTTGGAGGGACCTGCAAGGTTGCAGTTCGCGGCCCGAGAAGCACTCTCCGGCCAACATGCCAAACGTCCAGCAATAGCTCCCAAACGAAAGGGGCCAGCCGCCAAAGACCTAGGTGGCCTGAAAGCCCCCCAGGGGGCCCACAAGCAGCCCCTCTCAATTTGGGTCTGGTGGCTTTCGCTGGGCGGGGAACCTTGGAGGTACCTGCAAGGTTGCAGTTCGCGGCCCGAGAAGCACTCTCCGGCCAACATGCCAAACGTCCAGCAATAGCTCCCAAAGGAAAGGGGCCAGCAGCCAAAGACCTAGCTGGCCTGAAAGCCCCCCAGGGGGCCCACAAGCAGCCCTTCTCAATTTGGGTCTGGGGGCTTTCGCTGGGCGGGGAACCTTGGAGGGACCTGCAAGGTTGCAGTTCGCGGCCCGAGAAGCACTCTCCGGCCAACATGCCAAACGTCCAGCAATAGCTCCCAAAGGAAAGGGGCCAGCAGCCAAAGACCTAGCTGGCCTGAAAACCCCCCCAGGGGGCCCACAAGCAGCCCCTCTCAATTTGGGTCTGGGGGCTTTCGCTGGGCGGGGAACCTTGCAGGTACCTGCAAGGTTGCAGTTCGCGGCCCGAGAAGCACTCTCCGGCCAACATGCCAAACGTCCAGCAATAGCTCCCAAACGAAAGGGGCCAGCAGCCAAAGACCTAGCTGGCCTGAAAGCCCCCCAGGGGGCCCACAAGCAGCCCCTCTCAATTTGGGTCTGGGGGCTTTCGCTGGGCGGGGAACCTTGGAGGGACCTGCAAGGTTGCAGTTCGCGGCCCGAGAAGCACTCTCCGGCCAACATGCCAAACGTCCAGCAATAGCTCCCAAACGAAAGGGCCAGCAGCCAAAGACCTAGCTGGCCTGAAAGCCCCCCAGGGGGCCCACAAGCAGCCCCTCTCAATTTGGGTCTGGGGGCTTTCGCTGGGCGGGGAACCTTGGAGGGACCTGCAAGGTTGCAGTTCGCGGCCCGAGAAGCACTCTCCGGCCAACATGCCAAACGTCCAGCAATAGCTCCCAAAGGAAAGGGGCCAGCAGCCAAAGACCTAGCTGGCCTGAAAGCCCCCCAGGGGGCCCACAAGCAGCCCCTCTCAATTTGGGTCTGGGGGCTTTCGCTGCGCGGGGAACCTTGGAGGGACCTGCAAGGTTGCAGTTCGCGGCCCGAGAAGCACTCTCCGGCCAACATGCCAAAAGTCCAGCAATAGCTCCCAAACGAAAGGGGCCAGCAGCCAAAGACCTAGCTGGCCTGAAAGCCCCCCAGGGGGCCCACAAGCAGCCCCTCTCAAGTTGGGTCTGGGGGCTTTCGCTGGGCGGGGAACCTTGGAGGTACCTGCAAGGTTGCAGTTCGCGGCCCGAGAAGCACTCTCCGGCCAACATGCCAAACGTCCAGCAATAGCTCCCAAACGAAAGGGGCCAGCAGCCAAAGACCTAGCTGGCCTGAAAGACTCCCAGGGGGCCCACAAGCAGCCCCTCTCAATTTGGGTCTGGGGGCTTTCGCTGGGCAGGGAACCTTGGAGGGACCTGCAAGGTTGCAGTTCGCGGCCCGAGAAGCACTCTCCGGCCAACATGCCAAACGTCCAGCAATAGCTCCCAAAGGAAAGGGGCCAGCAGCCAAAGACCTAGGTGGCCTGAAAGCCCCCCAGGGGGCCCACAAGCAGCCCCTCTCAATTTGGGTCTGGGGGCTTTCGCTGGGCGGGGAACCTTGGAGGGACCTGCAAGGTTGCAGTTGGCGGCCCGAGAAGCACTCTCCGGCCAACATGCCAAACGTCCAGCAATAGCTCCCAAACGAAAGGGGCCAGCAGCCAAAGACCTAGCTGGCCTGAAAGCCCCCCAGGGGGCCCACAAGCAGCCCCTCTCAATTTGGGTCTGGGGGCTTTCGCTGGGCGGGGAACCTTGGAGGTACCTGCAAGGTTGCAGTTCGCGGCCCGAGAAGCACTCTCCGGCCAACATGCCAAACGTCCAGCAATAGCTCCCAAACGAAAGGGGCCAGCAGCCAAAGACCTAGCTGGCCTGAAAGCCCCCCAGGGGGCCCACAAGCAGCCCCTCTCAATTTGGGTCTGGGGGCTTTCGCTGGGCGGGGAACCTTGGAGGGACCTGCAAGGTTGCAGTTCGCGGCCCGAGAAGCACTCTCCGGCCAACATGCCAAACGTCCAGCAATAGCTCCCAAACGAAAGGAGCCAGCAGCCAAAGACCTAGCTGGCCTGAAAGCCTCCCAGGGGGCCCACAAGCAGCCCCTCTCAATTTGGGTCTGGGGGCTTTCGCTGGGCAGGGAACCTTGGAGGTACCTGCAAGGTTGCAGTTCGCGGCCCGAGAAGCACTCTCCGGCCAACATGCCAAACGTCCAGCAATAGCTCCCAAACGAAAGGGGCCAGCAGCCAAAGACCTAGCTGGCCTGAAAGCCTCCCAGGGGGCCCACAAGCAGCCCCTCTCAATTTGGGTCTGGGGGCTTTCGCTGGGCAGGGAACCTTGGAGGGACCTGCAAGGTTGCAGTTGGCGGCCCGAGAAGCACTCTCCGGCCAACATGCCAAACGTCCAGCAATAGCTCCCAAAGGAAAGGGGCCAGCAGCCAAAGACCTAGGTGGCCTGAAAGCCCCCCAGGGGGCCCACAAGCAGCCCCTCTCAATTTGGGTCTGGGGGCTTTCGCTGGGCGGGGAACTTTGGAGGGACCTGCAAGGTTGCAGTTGGCGGCCCGAGAAGCACTCTCCGGCCAACATGCCAAACGTCCAGCAATAGCTCCCAAACGAAAGGGGCCAGCAGCCAAAGACCTAGCTGGCCTGAAAGCCCCCCAGGGGGCCCACAAGCAGCCCCTCTCAATTTGGGTCTGGGGGCTTTCGCTGGGCGGGGAACCTTGGAGGTACCTGCAAGGTTGCAGTTCGCGGCCCGAGAAGCACTCTCCGGCCAACATGCCAAACGTCCAGCAATAGCTCCCAAACGAAAGGGGCCAGCAGCCAAAGACCTAGCTGGCCTGAAAGCCCCCCAGGGGGCCCACAAGCAGCCCCTCTCAATTTGGGTCTGGGGGCTTTCGCTGGGCGGGGAACCTTGCAGGTACCTGCAAGGTTGCAGTTCGCGGCCCGAGAAGCACTCTCCGGCCAACATGCCAAACGTCCAGCAATAGCTCCCAAACGAAAGGGGCCAGCAGCCAAAGACCTAGCTGGCCTGAAAGCCCCCCAGGGGGCCCACAAGCAGCCCCTCTCAATTTGGGTCTGGGGGCTTTCGCTGGGCGGGGAACCTTGGAGGGACCTGCAAGGTTGCAGTTCGCGGCCCGAGAAGCACTCTCCGGCCAACATGCCAAACGTCCAGCAATAGCTCCCAAAGGAAAGGGGCCAGCAGCCAAAGACCTAGCTGGCCTGAAAGCCCCCCAGGGGGCCCACAAGCAGCCCCTCTCAATTTCGGTCTGGGGGCTTTCGCTGCGCGGGGAACCTTGGAGGGACCTGCAAGGTTGCAGTTCGCGGCCCGAGAAGCACTCTCCGGCCAACATGCCAAACGTCCAGCAATAGCTCCCAAACGAAAGGGGCCAGCAGCCAAAGACCTAGCTGGCCTGAAAGCCCCCCAGGGGGCCCACAAGCAGCCCCTCTCAATTTGGGTCTGGGGGCTTTCGCTGGGCGGGGAACCTTGGAGGTACCTGCAAGGTTGCAGTTCGCGGCCCGAGAAGCACTCTCCGGCCAACATGCCAAACGTCCAGCAATAGCTCCCAAACGAAAGGGGCCAGCAGCCAAAGACCTAGCTGGCCTGAAAGACTCCCAGGGGGCCCACAAGCAGCCCCTCTCAATTTGGGTCTGGGGGCTTTCGCTGGGCAGGGAACCTTGGAGGGACCTGCAAGGTTGCAGTTGGCGGCCCGAGAAGCACTCTCCGGCCAACATGCCAAACGTCCAGCAATAGCTCCCAAAGGAAAGGGGCCAGCAGCCAAAGACCTAGGTGGCCTGAAAGCCCCCCAGGGGGCCCACAAGCAGCCCCTCTCAATTTGGGTCTGGGGGCTTTCGCTGGGCGGGGAACCTTGGAGGGACCTGCAAGGTTGCAGTTGGCGGCCCGAGAAGCACTCTCCGGCCAACATGCCAAACGTCCAGCAATAGCTCCCAAACGAAAGGGGCCAGCAGCCAAAGACCTAGCTGGCCTGAAAGCCCCCCAGGGGGCCCACAAGCAGCCCCTCTCAATTTGGGTCTGGGGGCTTTCGCTGGGCGGGGAACCTTGGAGGTACCTGCAAGGTTGCAGTTCGCGGCCCGAGAAGCACTCTCCGGCCAACATGCCAAACGTCCAGCAATAGCTCCCAAACGAAAGGGGCCAGCAGCCAAAGACCTAGCTGGCCTGAAAGCCCCCCAGGGGGCCCACAAGCAGCCCCTCTCAATTTGGGTCTGGGGGCTTTCGCTGGGCGGGGAACCTTGGAGGTACCTGCAAGGTTGCAGTTCGCGGCCCGAGAAGCACTCTCCGGCCAACATGCCAAACGTCCAGCAATAGCTCCCAAACGAAAGGAGCCAGCAGCCAAAGACCTAGCTGTCCTGAAAGCCTCCCAGGGGGCCCACAAGCAGCCCCTCTCAATTTGGGTCTGGGGGCTTTCGCTGGGCAGGGAACCTTGGAGGTACCTGCAAGGTTGCAGTTGGTGGCCCGAGAAGCACTCTCCGGCCAACATGCCAAACGTCCAGCAATAGCTCCCAAAGGAAAGGGGCCAGCAGCCAAAGACCTAGCTGGCCTGAAAGCCCCCCAGGGGGCCCACAAGCAGCCCCTCTCAATTTGGGTCTGGGGGCTTTCGCTGGGCGGGGAACCTTGGAGGGACCTGCAAGGTTGCAGTTGGCGGCCCGAGAAGCACTCTCCGGCCAACATGCCAAGCGTCCAGCAATAGCTCCCAAAGGAAAGGGGCCAGCAGCCAAAGACCTAGCTGGCCTGAAAGCCCCCCAGGGGGCCCACAAGCAGCCCCTCTCAATTTGGGTCTGGGGGCTTTCGCTGGGCGGGGAACCTTGGAGGGACCTGCAAGGTTGCAGTTCGCGGCCCGAGAAGCACTCTCCGGCCAACATGCCAAACGTCCAGCAATAGCTCCCAAACGAAAGGGGCCAGCAGCCAAAGACCTAGGTGGCCTGAAAGCCCCCCAGGGGGCCCACAAGCAGCCCCTCTCAATTTGGGTCTGGGGGCTTTCGCTGGGCGGGGAACTTTGGAGGGACCTGCAAGGTTGCAGTTGGCGGCCCGAGAAGCACTCTCCGGCCAACATGCAAAACGTCCAGCAATAGCTCCAAACGAAAGGGGCCAGCAGCCAAAGACCTAGCTGGCCTGAAAGCCCCCCAGGGGGCCCACAAGCAGCCCCTCTCAATTTGGGTCTGGGGGCTTTCGCTGGGCGGGGAACCTTGCAGGTACCTGCAAGGTTGCAGTTCGCGGCCCGAGAAGCACTCTCCGGCCAACATGCCAAACGTCCAGCAATAGCTCCCAAACGAAAGGGGCCAGCAGCCAAAGACCTAGCTGGCCTGAAAGCCCCCCAGGGGGCCCACAAGCAGCCCCTCTCAATTTGGGTCTGGGGGCTTTCGCTGGGCGGGGAACCTTGGAGGGACCTGCAAGGTTGCAGTTCGCGGCCCGAGAAGCACTCTCCGGCCAACATGCCAAACGTCCAGCAATAGCTCCCAAACGAAAGGAGCCAGAAGCCAAAGACCTAGCTGGCCTGAAAGCCTCCCAGGGGGCCCACAAGCAGCCCCTCTCAATTTGGGTCTGGGGGCTTTCGCTGGGCAGGGAACCTTGGAGGTACCTGCAAGGTTGCAGTTCGCGGCCCGAGAAGCACTCTCCGGCCAACATGCCAAACGTCCAGCAATAGCTCCCAAACGAAAGGGGCCAGCAGCCAAAGACCTAGGTGGCCTGAAAGCCCCCCAGGGGGCCCACAAGCAGCCCCTCTCAATTTGGGTCTGGGGGCTTTCGCTGGGCAGGGAACCTTGGAGGTACCTGCAAGGTTGCAGTTCGCGGCCCGAGAAGCACTCTCCGGCCAACATGCCAAACGTCCAGCAATAGCTCCCAAAGGAAAGGGGCCAGCAGCCAAAGACCTAGCTGGCCTGAAAGCCCCCCAGGGGGCCCACAAGCAGCCCCTCTCAATTTGGGTCTGGGGGCTTTCGCTGGGCGGGGAACCTTGGAGGGACCTGCAAGGTTGCAGTTCGCGGCCCGAGAAGCACTCTCCGGCCAACATGCCAAACGTCCAGCAATAGCTCCCAAGCGAAAGGGGCCAGCAGCCAAAAACCTAGCTGGCCTGAAAGCCCCCCAGGGGGCCCACAAGCAGCCCCTCTCAATTTGGGTCTGGGGGCTTTCGCTGGGCGGGGAACCTTGGAGGGACCTGCAAGGTTGCAGTTCGCGGCCCGAGAAGCACTCTCCGGCCAACATGCCAAACGTCCAGCAATAGCTCCCAAACGAAAGGGGCCAGCAGCCAAAGACCTAGGTGGCCTGAAAGCCCCCCAGGGGGCCCACAAACAGCCCCTCTCAATTTGGATCTGGGGGCTTTCGCTGGGCGGGGAACCTTGGAGGGACCTGCAAGGTTGCAGTTGGCGGCCCGAGAAGCACTCTCCGGCCAACATGCCAAGCGTCCAGCAATAGCTCCCAAAGGAAAGGGGCCAGCAGCCAAAGACCTAGGTGGCCTGAAAGCCCCCCAGGGGGCCCACAAGCAGCCCCTCTCAATTTGGGTCTGGGGGCTTTCGCTGGGCGGGGAACCTTGGAGGGACCTGCAAGGTTGCAGTTCGCGGCCCGAGAAGCACTCTCCGGCCAACATGCCAAACGTCCAGCAATAGCTCCCAAACGAAAGGGGCCAGCAGACAAAAACCTAGCTGGCCTGAAAGCCCCCCAGGGGGCCCACAAGCAGCCCCTCTCAATTTGGGTCTGGGGGCTTTCGCTGGGCGGGGAACCTTGGAGGGACCTGCAAGGTTGCAGTTCGCGGCCCGAGAAGCACTCTCCGGCCAACATGCCAAACGTCCAGCAATAGCTCCCAAAGGAAAGGGGCCAGCAGCCAAAGACCTAGCTGGCCTGAAAGCCCCCCAGGGGGCCCACAAGCAGCCCCTCTCAATTTGGGTCTGGGGGCTTTCGCTGGGCGGGGAACCTTGAAGAGACCTGCAAGGTTGCAGTTCGCGGCCCGAGAAGCACTCTCCGGCCAACATGCCAAACGTCCAGCAATAGCTCCCAAACGAAAGGGGCCAGCAGCCAAAGACCTAGGTGGCCTGAAAGCCCCCCAGGGGGCCCACAAGCAGCCCCTCTCAATTTGGGTCTGGGGGCTTTCGCTGGGCGGGGAACCTTGCAGGTACCTGCAAGGTTGCAGTTCGCGGCCCGAGAAGCACTCTCCGGCCAACATGCCAAACGTCCAGCAATAGCTCCCAAACGAAAGGGGCCAGCAGCCAAAGACCTAGCTGGCCTGAAAGCCCCCCAGGGGGCCCACAAGCAGCCCCTCTCAATTTGGGTCTGGGGGCTTTCGCTGGGCGGGGAACCTTGGAGGGACCTGCAAGGTTGCAGTTCGCGGCCCGAGAAGCACTCTCCGGCCAACATGCCAAACGTCCAGCAATAGCTCCCAAACGAAAGGGGCCAGCAGCCAAAGACCTAGGTGGCCTGAAAGCCCCCCAGGGGGCCCACAAGCAGCCCCTCTCAATTTGGGTCTGGGGGCTTTCGCTGGGCGGGGAACCTTGCAGGTACCTGCAAGGTTGCAGTTCGCGGCCCGAGAAGCACTCTCCGGCCAACATGCCAAACGTCCAGCAATAGCTCCCAAACGAAAGGGGCCAGCAGCCAAAGACCTAGGTGGCCTGAAAGCCCCCCAGGGGGCCCACAAGCAGCCCCTCTCAATTTGGGTCTGGGGGCTTTCGCTGGGCGGGGAACATTGAAGAGACCTGCAAGGTTGCAGTTCGCGGCCCGAGAAGCACTCTCCGGCCAACATGCCAAACGTCCAGCAATAGCTCCCAAACGAAAGGGGCCAGCAGCCAAAGACCTAGCTGGCCTGAAAGCCTCCCAGGGGGCCCACAAGCAGCCCCTCTCAATTTGGGTCTGGGGGCTTTCGCTGGGCAGGGAACCTTGGAGGTACCTGCAAGGTTGCAGTTCGCGGCCCGAGAAGCACTCTCCGGCCAACATGCCAAACGTCCAGCAATAGCTCCCAAACGAAAGGGGCCAGCAGCCAAAGACCTAGCTGGCCTGAAAGCCCCCCAGGGGGCCCACAAGCAGCCCCTCTCAATTTGGGTCTGGGGGCTTTCGCTGGGCGGGGAATCTTGCAGGGACCTGCAAGGTTGCAGTTCGCGGCCCGAGAAGCACTCTCCGGCCAACATGCCAAACGTCCAGCAATAGCTCCCAAACGAAAGGGGCCAGCAGCCAAAGACCTAGCTGGCCTGAAAGCCCCCCAGGGGGCCCACAAGCAGCCCCTCTCAATTTGGGTCTGGGGGCTTTCGCTGGGCGGGGAACCTTGCAGGTACCTGCAAGGTTGCAGTTCGCGGCCCGAGAAGCACTCTCCGGCCAACATGCCAAACGTCCAGCAATAGCTCCCAAACGAAAGGGGCCAGCAGCCAAAGACCTAGCTGGCCTGAAAGCCCCCCAGGGGGCCCACAAGCAGCCCCTCTCAATTTGGGTCTGGGGGCTTTCGCTGGGCGGGGAACCTTGGAGGTACCTGCAAGGTTGCAGTTCGCGGCCCGAGAAGCACTCTCCGGCCAACATGCCAAACGTCCAGCAATAGCTCCCAAACGAAAGGGGCCAGCAGCCAAAGACCTAGCTGGCCTGAAAGCCCCCCAGGGGGCCCACAAGCAGCCCCTCTCAATTTGGGTCTGGGGGCTTTCGCTGGGCGGGGAACCTTGGAGGGACCTGCAAGGTTGCAGTTCGCGGCCCGAGAAGCACTCTCCGGCCAACATGCCAAACGTCCAGCAATAGCTCCCAAACGAAAGGGGCCAGCAGCCAAAGACCTAGGTGGCCTGAAAGCCCCCCAGGGGGCCCACAAGCAGCCCCTCTCAATTTGGGTCTGGGGGCTTTCGCTGGGCGGGGAACCTTGCAGGTACCTGCAAGGTTGCAGTTCGCGGCCCGAGAAGCACTCTCCGGCCAACATGCCAAACGTCCAGCAATAGCTCCCAAACGAAAGGGGCCAGCAGCCAAAGACCTAGGTGGCCTGAAAGCCACCCAGGGGGCCCACAAGCAGCCCCTCTAAATTAGGGTCTGGGGGCTTTCGCTGGGCGGGGAACCTTGGAGGGACCTGCAAGGTTGCAGTTCGCGGCCCGAGAAGCACTCTCCGGCCAACATGCCAAACGTCCAGCAATAGCTCCCAAACGAAAGGGGCCAGCCGCCAAAGACCTAGGTGGCCTGAAAGCCCCCCAGGGGGCCCACAAGCAGCCCCTCTCAATTTGGGTCTGGTGGCTTTCGCTGGGCGGGGAACCTTGGAGGTACCTGCAAGGTTGCAGTTCGCGGCCCGAGAAGCACTCTCCGGCCAACATGCCAAACGTCCAGCAATAGCTCCCAAACGAAAGGGGCCAGCAGCCAAAGACCTAGCTGGCCTGAAAGCCCCCCAGGGGGCCCACAAGCAGCCCTTCTCAATTTGGGTCTGGGGGCTTTCGCTGGGCGGGGAACCTTGGAGGGACCTGCAAGGTTGCAGTTCGCGGCCCGAGAAGCACTCTCCGGCCAACATGCCAAACGTCCAGCAATAGCTCCCAAAGGAAAGGGGCCAGCAGCCAAAGACCTAGCTGGCCTGAAAACCCCCCCAGGGGGCCCACAAGCAGCCCCTCTCAATTTGGGTCTGGGGGCTTTCGCTGGGCGGGGAACCTTGCAGGTACCTGCAAGGTTGCAGTTCGCGGCCCGAGAAGCACTCTCCGGCCAACATGCCAAACGTCCAGCAATAGCTCCCAAACGAAAGGGGCCAGCAGCCAAAGACCTAGCTGGCCTGAAAGCCCCCCAGGGGGCCCACAAGCAGCCCCTCTCAATTTGGGTCTGGGGGCTTTCGCTGGGCGGGGAACCTTGGAGGGACCTGCAAGGTTGCAGTTCGCGGCCCGAGAAGCACTCTCCGGCCAACATGCCAAACGTCCAGCAATAGCTCCCAAACGAAAGGGCCAGCAGCCAAAGACCTAGCTGGCCTGAAAGCCCCCCAGGGGGCCCACAAGCAGCCCCTCTCAATTTGGGTCTGGGGGCTTTCGCTGGGCGGGGAACCTTGGAGGGACCTGCAAGGTTGCAGTTCGCGGCCCGAGAAGCACTCTCCGGCCAACATGCCAAACGTCCAGCAATAGCTCCCAAAGGAAAGGGGCCAGCAGCCAAAGACCTAGCTGGCCTGAAAGCCCCCCAGGGGGCCCACAAGCAGCCCCTCTCAATTTGGGTCTGGGGGCTTTCGCTGCGCGGGGAACCTTGGAGGGACCTGCAAGGTTGCAGTTCGCGGCCCGAGAAGCACTCTCCGGCCAACATGCCAAAAGTCCAGCAATAGCTCCCAAACGAAAGGGGCCAGCAGCCAAAGACCTAGCTGGCCTGAAAGCCCCCCAGGGGGCCCACAAGCAGCCCCTCTCAAGTTGGGTCTGGGGGCTTTCGCTGGGCGGGGAACCTTGGAGGTACCTGCAAGGTTGCAGTTCGCGGCCCGAGAAGCACTCTCCGGCCAACATGCCAAACGTCCAGCAATAGCTCCCAAACGAAAGGGGCCAGCAGCCAAAGACCTAGCTGGCCTGAAAGACTCCCAGGGGGCCCACAAGCAGCCCCTCTCAATTTGGGTCTGGGGGCTTTCGCTGGGCAGGGAACCTTGGAGGGACCTGCAAGGTTGCAGTTCGCGGCCCGAGAAGCACTCTCCGGCCAACATGCCAAACGTCCAGCAATAGCTCCCAAAGGAAAGGGGCCAGCAGCCAAAGACCTAGGTGGCCTGAAAGCCCCCCAGGGGGCCCACAAGCAGCCCCTCTCAATTTGGGTCTGGGGGCTTTCGCTGGGCGGGGAACCTTGGAGGGACCTGCAAGGTTGCAGTTGGCGGCCCGAGAAGCACTCTCCGGCCAACATGCCAAACGTCCAGCAATAGCTCCCAAACGAAAGGGGCCAGCACCCAAAGACCTAGCTGGCCTGAAAGCCCCCCAGGGGGCCCACAAGCAGCCCCTCTCAATTTGGGTCTGGGGGCTTTCGCTGGGCGGGGAACCTTGGAGGTACCTGCAAGGTTGCAGTTCGCGGCCCGAGAAGCACTCTCCGGCCAACATGCCAAACGTCCAGCAATAGCTCCCAAACGAAAGGGGCCAGCAGCCAAAGACCTAGCTGGCCTGAAAGCCCCCCAGGGGGCCCACAAGCAGCCCCTCTCAATTTGGGTCTGGGGGCTTTCGCTGGGCGGGGAACCTTGGAGGGACCTGCAAGGTTGCAGTTCGCGGCCCGAGAAGCACTCTCCGGCCAACATGCCAAACGTCCAGCAATAGCTCCCAAACGAAAGGAGCCAGCAGCCAAAGACCTAGCTGGCCTGAAAGCCTCCCAGGGGGCCCACAAGCAGCCCCTCTCAATTTGGGTCTGGGGGCTTTCGCTGGGCAGGGAACCTTGGAGGTACCTGCAAGGTTGCAGTTCGCGGCCCGAGAAGCACTCTCCGGCCAACATGCCAAACGTCCAGCAATAGCTCCCAAACGAAAGGGGCCAGCAGCCAAAGACCTAGCTGGCCTGAAAGCCTCCCAGGGGGCCCACAAGCAGCCCCTCTCAATTTGGGTCTGGGGGCTTTCGCTGGGCAGGGAACCTTGGAGGGACCTGCAAGGTTGCAGTTGGCGGCCCGAGAAGCACTCTCCGGCCAACATGCCAAACGTCCAGCAATAGCTCCCAAAGGAAAGGGGCCAGCAGCCAAAGACCTAGGTGGCCTGAAAGCCCCCCAGGGGGCCCACAAGCAGCCCCTCTCAATTTGGGTCTGGGGGCTTTCGCTGGGCGGGGAACTTTGGAGGGACCTGCAAGGTTGCAGTTGGCGGCCCGAGAAGCACTCTCCGGCCAACATGCCAAACGTCCAGCAATAGCTCCAAACGAAAGGGGCCAGCAGCCAAAGACCTAGCTGGCCTGAAAGCCCCCCAGGGGGCCCACAAGCAGCCCCTCTCAATTTGGGTCTGGGGGCTTTCGCTGGGCGGGGAACCTTGGAGGTACCTGCAAGGTTGCAGTTCGCGGCCCGAGAAGCACTCTCCGGCCAACATGCCAAACGTCCAGCAATAGCTCCCAAACGAAAGGGGCCAGCAGCCAAAGACCTAGCTGGCCTGAAAGCCCCCCAGGGGGCCCACAAGCAGCCCCTCTCAATTTGGGTCTGGGGGCTTTCGCTGGGCGGGGAACCTTGCAGGTACCTGCAAGGTTGCAGTTCGCGGCCCGAGAAGCACTCTCCGGCCAACATGCCAAACGTCCAGCAATAGCTCCCAAACGAAAGGGGCCAGCAGCCAAAGACCTAGGTGGCCTGAAAGCCCCCCAGGGGGCCCACAAGCAGCCCCTCTCAATTTGGGTCTGGGGGCTTTCGCTGGGCGGGGAACCTTGGAGGGACCTGCAAGGTTGCAGTTCGCGGCCCGAGAAGCACTCTCCGGCCAACATGCCAAACGTCCAGCAATAGCTCCCAAAGGAAAGGGGCCAGCAGCCAAAGACCTAGCTGGCCTGAAAGCCCCCCAGGGGGCCCACAAGCAGCCCCTCTCAATTTCGGTCTGGGGGCTTTCGCTGCGCGGGGAACCTTGGAGGGACCTGCAAGGTTGCAGTTCGCGGCCCGAGAAGCACTCTCCGGCCAACATGCCAAACGTCCAGCAATAGCTCCCAAACGAAAGGGGCCAGCAGCCAAAGACCTAGCTGGCCTGAAAGCCCCCCAGGGGGCCCACAAGCAGCCCCTCTCAATTTGGGTCTGGGGGCTTTCGCTGGGCGGGGAACCTTGGAGGTACCTGCAAGGTTGCAGTTCGCGGCCCGAGAAGCACTCTCCGGCCAACATGCCAAACGTCCAGCAATAGCTCCCAAACGAAAGGGGCCAGCAGCCAAAGACCTAGCTGGCCTGAAAGACTCCCAGGGGGCCCACAAGCAGCCCCTCTCAATTTGGGTCTGGGGGCTTTCGCTGGGCAGGGAACCTTGGAGGGACCTGCAAGGTTGCAGTTGGCGGCCCGAGAAGCACTCTCCGGCCAACATGCCAAACGTCCAGCAATAGCTCCCAAAGGAAAGGGGCCAGCAGCCAAAGACCTAGGTGGCCTGAAAGCCCCCCAGGGGGCCCACAAGCAGCCCCTCTCAATTTGGGTCTGGGGGCTTTCGCTGGGCGGGGAACCTTGGAGGGACCTGCAAGGTTGCAGTTGGCGGCCCGAGAAGCACTCTCCGGCCAACATGCCAAACGTCCAGCAATAGCTCCCAAACGAAAGGGGCCAGCAGCCAAAGACCTAGCTGGCCTGAAAGCCCCCCAGGGGGCCCACAAGCAGCCCCTCTCAATTTGGGTCTGGGGGCTTTCGCTGGGCGGGGAACCTTGGAGGTACCTGCAAGGTTGCAGTTCGCGGCCCGAGAAGCACTCTCCGGCCAACATGCCAAACGTCCAGCAATAGCTCCCAAACGAAAGGGGCCAGCAGCCAAAGACCTAGCTGGCCTGAAAGCCCCCCAGGGGGCCCACAAGCAGCCCCTCTCAATTTGGGTCTGGGGGCTTTCGCTGGGCGGGGAACCTTGGAGGTACCTGCAAGGTTGCAGTTCGCGGCCCGAGAAGCACTCTCCGGCCAACATGCCAAACGTCCAGCAATAGCTCCCAAACGAAAGGAGCCAGCAGCCAAAGACCTAGCTGTATTGAAAGCCTCCCAGGGGGCCCACAAGCAGCCCCTCTCAATTTGGGTCTGGGGGCTTTCGCTGGGCAGGGAACCTTGGAGGTACCTGCAAGGTTGCAGTTCGCGGCCCGAGAAGCACTCTCCGGCCAACATGCCAAACGTCCAGCAATAGCTCCCAAACGAAAGGGGCCAGCAGCCAAAGACCTAGCTGGCCTGAAAGACTCCCAGGGGGCCCACAAGCAGCCCCTCTCAATTTGGGTCTGGGGGCTTTCGCTGGGCAGGGAACCTTGGAGGGACCTGCAAGGTTGCAGTTGGTGGCCCGAGAAGCACTCTCCGGCCAACATGCCAAACGTCCAGCAATAGCTCCCAAAGGAAAGGGGCCAGCAGCCAAAGACCTAGGTGGCCTGAAAGCCCCCCAGGGGGCCCACAAGCAGCCCCTCTCAATTTGGGTCTGGGGGCTTTCGCTGGGCGGGGAACTTTGGAGGGACCTGCAAGGTTGCAGTTGGCGGCCCGAGAAGCACTCTCCGGCCAACATGCCAAACGTCCAGCAATAGCTCCAAACGAAAGGGGCCAGCAGCCAAAGACCTAGCTGGCCTGAAAGCCCCCCAGGGGGCCCACAAGCAGCCCCTCTCAATTTGGGTCTGGGGGCTTTCGCTGGGCGGGGAACCTTGGAGGTACCTGCAAGGTTGCAGTTCGCGGCCCGAGAAGCACTCTCCGGCCAACATGCCAAACGTCCAGCAATAGCTCCCAAACGAAAGGGGCCAGCAGCCAAAGACCTAGCTGGCCTGAAAGCCCCCCAGGGGGCCCACAAGCAGCCCCTCTCAATTTGGGTCTGGGGGCTTTCGCTGGGCGGGGAACCTTGGAGGGACCTGCAAGGTTGCAGTTCGCGGCCCGAGAAGCACTCTCCGGCCAACATGCCAAACGTCCAGCAATAGCTCCCAAACGAAAGGAGCCAGCAGCCAAAGACCTAGCTGGCCTGAAAGCCTCCCAGGGGGCCCACAAGCAGCCCCTCTCAATTTGGGTCTGGGGGCTTTCGCTGGGCAGGGAACCTTGGAGGTACCTGCAAGGTTGCAGTTGGCGGCCCGAGAAGCACTCTCCGGCCAACATGCCAAACGTCCAGCAATAGCTCCCAAACGAAAGGGGCCAGCAGCCAAAGACCTAGCTGGCCTGAAAGCCCCCCAGGGGGCCCACAAGCAGCCCCTCTCAATTTGGGTCTGGGGGCTTTCGCTGGGCAGGGAACCTTGGAGGTACCTGCAAGGTTGCAGTTCGCGGCCCGAGAAGCACTCTCCGGCCAACATGCCAAACGTCCAGCAATAGCTCCCAAAGGAAAGGGGCCAGCAGCCAAAGACCTAGCTGGCCTGAAAGCCCCCCAGGGGGCCCACAAGCAGCCCCTCTCAATTTGGGTCTGGGGGCTTTCGCTGGGCGGGGAACCTTGGAGGGACCTGCAAGGTTGCAGTTTGCGGCCCGAGAAGCACTCTCCGGCCAACATGCCAAACGTCCAGCAATAGCTCCCAAGCGAAAGGGGCCAGCAGCCAAAAACCTAGCTGGCCTGAAAGCCCCCCAGGGGGCCCACAAGCAGCCCCTCTCAATTTGGGTCTGGGGGCTTTCGCTGGGCGGGGAACCTTGGAGGGACCTGCAAGGTTGCAGTTCGCGGCCCGAGAAGCACTCTCCGGCCAACATGCCAAACGTCCAGCAATAGCTCCCAAACGAAAGGGGCCAGCAGCCAAAGACCTAGGTGGCCTGAAAGCCCCCCAGGGGGCCCACAAGCAGCCCCTCTCAATTTGGGTCTGGGGGCTTTCGCTGGGCGGGGAACCTTGGAGGGACCTGCAAGGTTGCAGTTGGCGGCCCGAGAAGCACTCTCCGGCCAACATGCCAAGCGTCCAGCAATAGCTCCCAAAGGAAAGGGGCCAGCAGCCAAAGACCTAGCTGGCCTGAAAGCCCCCCAGGGGGCCCACAAGCAGCCCCTCTCAATTTGGGTCTGGGGGCTTTCGCTGGGCGGGGAACCTTGGAGGGACCTGCAAGGTTGCAGTTGGCGGCCCGAGAAGCACTCTCCGGCCAACATGCCAAGCGTCCAGCAATAGCTCCCAAAGGAAAGGGGCCAGCAGCCAAAGACCTAGCTGGCCTGAAAGCCCCCCAGGGGGCCCACAAGCAGCCCCTCTCAATTTGGGTCTGGGGGCTTTCGCTGGGCGGGGAACCTTGGAGGGACCTGCAAGGTTGCAGTTCGCGGCCCGAGAAGCACTCTCCGGCCAACATGCCAAACGTCCAGCAATAGCTCCCAAACGAAAGGGGCCAGCAGCCAAAGACCTAGGTGGCCTGAAAGCCCCCCAGGGGGCCCACAAGCAGCCCCTCTCAATTTGGGTCTGGGGGCTTTCGCTGGGCGGGGAACTTTGGAGGGACCTGCAAGGTTGCAGTTGGCGGCCCGAGAAGCACTCTCCGGCCAACATGCAAAACGTCCAGCAATAGCTCCAAACGAAAGGGGCCAGCAGCCAAAGACCTAGCTGGCCTGAAAGCCCCCCAGGGGGCCCACAAGCAGCCCCTCTCAATTTGGGTCTGGGGGCTTTCGCTGGGCGGGGAACCTTGGAGGTACCTGCAAGGTTGCAGTTCGCGGCCCGAGAAGCACTCTCCGGCCAACATGCCAAACGTCCAGCAATAGCTCCCAAACGAAAGGGGCCAGCAGCCAAAGACCTAGCTGGCCTGAAAGCCCCCCAGGGGGCCCACAAGCAGCCCCTCTCAATTTGGGTCTGGGGGCTTTCGCTGGGCGGGGAACCTTGGAGGGACCTGCAAGGTTGCAGTTCGCGGCCCGAGAAGCACTCTCCGGCCAACATGCCAAACGTCCAGCAATAGCTCCCAAACGAAAGGAGCCAGAAGCCAAAGACCTAGCTGGCCTGAAAGCCTCCCAGGGGGCCCACAAGCAGCCCCTCTCAATTTGGGTCTGGGGGCTTTCGCTGGGCAGGGAACCTTGGAGGTACCTGCAAGGTTGCAGTTCGCGGCCCGAGAAGCACTCTCCGGCCAACATGCCAAACGTCCAGCAATAGCTCCCAAACGAAAGGGGCCAGCAGCCAAAGACCTAGGTGGCCTGAAAGCCCCCCAGGGGGCCCACAAGCAGCCCCTCTCAATTTGGGTCTGGGGGCTTTCGCTGGGCAGGGAACCTTGGAGGTACCTGCAAGGTTGCAGTTCGCGGCCCGAGAAGCACTCTCCGGCCAACATGCCAAACGTCCAGCAATAGCTCCCAAAGGAAAGGGGCCAGCAGCCAAAGACCTAGGTGGCCTGAAAGCCCCCCAGGGGGCCCACAAGCAGCCCCTCTCAATTTGGGTCTGGGGGCTTTCGCTGGGCGGGGAACCTTGGAGGGACCTGCAAGGTTGCAGTTCGCGGCCCGAGAAGCACTCTCCCGCCAACATGCCAAACGTCCAGCAATAGCTCCCAAGCGAAAGGGGCCAGCAGCCAAAAACCTAGCTGGCCTGAAAGCCCCCCAGGGGGCCCACAAGCAGCCCCTCTCAATTTGGGTCTGGGGGCTTTCGCTGGGCGGGGAACCTTGGAGGGACCTGCAAGGTTGCAGTTCGCGGCCCGAGAAGCACTCTCCGGCCAACATGCCAAACGTCCAGCAATAGCTCCCAAACGAAAGGGGCCAGCAGCCAAAGACCTAGGTGGCCTGAAAGCCCCCCAGGGGGCCCACAAGCAGCCCCTCTCAATTTGGATCTGGGGGCTTTCGCTGGGCGGGGAACCTTGGAGGGACCTGCAAGGTTGCAGTTGGCGGCCCGAGAAGCACTCTCCGGCCAACATGCCAAGCGTCCAGCAATAGCTCCCAAAGGAAAGGGGCCAGCAGCCAAAGACCTAGGTGGCCTGAAAGCCCCCCAGGGGGCCCACAAGCAGCCCCTCTCAATTTGGGTCTGGGGGCTTTCGCTGGGCGGGGAACCTTGGAGGGACCTGCAAGGTTGCAGTTCGCGGCCCGAGAAGCACTCTCCGGCCAACATGCCAAACGTCCAGCAATAGCTCCCAAACGAAAGGGGCCAGCAGACAAAAACCTAGCTGGCCTGAAAGCCCCCCAGGGGGCCCACAAGCAGCCCCTCTCAATTTGGGTCTGGGGGCTTTCGCTGGGCGGGGAACCTTGGAGGGACCTGCAAGGTTGCAGTTCGCGGCCCGAGAAGCACTCTCCGGCCAACATGCCAAACGTCCAGCAATAGCTCCCAAAGGAAAGGGGCCAGCAGCCAAAGACCTAGCTGGCCTGAAAGCCCCCCAGGGGGCCCACAAGCAGCCCCTCTCAATTTGGGTCTGGGGGCTTTCGCTGGGCGGGGAACCTTGAAGAGACCTGCAAGGTTGCAGTTCGCGGCCCGAGAAGCACTCTCCGGCCAACATGCCAAACGTCCAGCAATAGCTCCCAAACGAAAGGGGCCAGCAGCCAAAGACCTAGCTGGCCTGAAAGCCCCCCAGGGGGCCCACAAGCAGCCCCTCTCAATTTGGGTCTGGGGGCTTTCGCTGGGCGGGGAACCTTGCAGGTACCTGCAAGGTTGCAGTTCGCGGCCCGAGAAGCACTCTCCGGCCAACATGCCAAACGTCCAGCAATAGCTCCCAAACGAAAGGGGCCAGCAGCCAAAGACCTAGCTGGCCTGAAAGCCCCCCAGGGGGCCCACAAGCAGCCCCTCTCAATTTGGGTCTGGGGGCTTTCGCTGGGCGGGGAACCTTGGAGGGACCTGCAAGGTTGCAGTTCGCGGCCCGAGAAGCACTCTCCGGCCAACATGCCAAACGTCCAGCAATAGCTCCCAAACGAAAGGGGCCAGCCGCCAAAGACCTAGGTGGCCTGAAAGCCCCCCAGGGGGCCCACAAGCAGCCCCTCTCAATTTGGGTCTGGGGGCTTTCGCTGGGCGGGGAACCTTGCAGGTACCTGCAAGGTTCCAGTTCGCGGCCCGAGAAGCACTCTCCGGCCAACATGCCAAACGTCCAGCAATAGCTCCCAAACGAAAGGGGCCAGCACCCAAAGACCTAGGTGGCCTGAAAGGCCCCCAGGGGGCCCACAAGCAGCCCCTCTCAATTTGGGTCTGGGGGCTTTCGCTGGGCGGGGAACCTTGCAGGTACCTGCAAGGTTGCAGTTGGCGGCCCGAGAAGCACTCTCCGGCCAACATGCCAAACGTCCAGCAATAGCTCCCAAACGAAAGGGGCCAGCAGCCAAAGACCTAGCTGGCCTGAAAGCCCCCCAGGGGGCCCACAAGCAGCCCCTCTCAATTTGGGTCTGGGGGCTTTCGCTGGGCGGGGAACCTTGGAGGGACCTGCAAGGTTGCAGTTCGCGGCCCGAGAAGCACTCTCCGGCCAACATGCCAAACGTCCAGCAATAGCTCCCAAAGGAAAGGGGCCAGCAGACAAAAACCTAGGTGGCCTGAAAGCCCCCCAGGGGGCCCACAAGCAGCCCCTCTCAATTTGGGTCTGGGGGCTTTCGCTGGGCGGGGAACCTTGGAGGGACCTGCAAGGTTGCAGTTCGCGGCCCGAGAAGCACTCTCCGGCCAACATGCCAAACGTCCAGCAATAGCTCCCAAACGAAAGGGGCCAGCCGCCAAAGACCTAGGTGGCCTGAAAGGCCCCCAGGGGGCCCACAAGCAGCCCCTCTCAATTTGGGTCTGGGGGCTTTCGCTGGGCGGGGAACCTTGCAGGTACCTGCAAGGTTGCAGTTCGCGGCCCGAGAAGCACTCTCCGGCCAACATGCCAAACGTCCAGCAATAGCTCCCAAACGAAAGGGGCCAGCAGCCAAAGACCTAGGTGGCCTGAAAGCCCCCCAGGGGGCCCACAAGCAGCCCCTCTCAATTTGGGTCTGGGGGCTTTCGCTGGGCGGGGAACCTTGCAGGTACCTGCAAGGTTGCAGTTCGCGGCCCGAGAAGCACTCTCCGGCCAACATGCCAAACGTCCAGCAATAGCTCCCAAACGAAAGGGGCCAGCAGCCAAAGACCTAGCTGGCCTGAAAGCCCCCCAGGGGGCCCACAAGCAGCCCCTCTCAATTTGGGTCTGGGGGCTTTCGCTGGGCGGGGAACCTTGAAGAGACCTGCAAGGTTGCAGTTCGCGGCCCGAGAAGCACTCTCCGGCCAACATGCCAAACGTCCAGCAATAGCTCCCAAACGAAAGGGGCCAGCAGCCAAAGACCTAGCTGGCCTGAAAGCCCCCCAGGGGGCCCACAAGCAGCCCCTCTCAATTTGGGTCTGGGGGCTTTCGCTGGGCGGGGAACCTTGCAGGTACCTGCAAGGTTGCAGTTCGCGGCCCGAGAAGCACTCTCCGGCCAACATGCCAAACGTCCAGCAATAGCTCCCAAACGAAAGGGGCCAGCAGCCAAAGACCTAGGTGGCCTGAAAGCCCCCCAGGGGGCCCACAAGCAGCCCCTCTCAATTTGGGTCTGGGGGCTTTCGCTGGGCGGGGAACCTTGGAGGGACCTGCAAGGTTGCAGTTCGCGGCCCGAGAAGCACTCTCCGGCCAACATGTCAAACGTCCAGCAATAGCTCCCAAACGAAAGGGGCCAGCCGCCAAAGACCTAGGTGGCCTGAAAGCCCCCCAGGGGGCCCACAAGCAGCCCCTCTCAATTTGGGTCTGGGGGCTTTCGCTGGGCGGGGAACCTTGCAGGTACCTGCAAGGTTCCAGTTCGCGGCCCGAGAAGCACTCTCCGGCCAACATGCCAAACGTCCAGCAATAGCTCCCAAACGAAAGGGGCCAGCAGCCAAAGACCTAGCTGGCCTGAAAGCCCCCCAGGGGGCCCACAAGCAGCCCCTCTCAATTTGGGTCTGGGGGCTTTCGCTGGGCGGGGAACCTTGCAGGTACCTGCAAGGTTGCAGTTCGCGGCCCGAGAAGCACTCTCCGGCCAACATGCCAAACGTCCAGCAATAGCTCCCAAACGAAAGGGGCCAGCAGCCAAAGACCTAGCTGGCCTGAAAGCCCCCCAGGGGGCCCACAAGCAGCCCCTCTCAATTTGGGTCTGGGGGCTTTCGCTGGGCGGGGAACCTTGGAGGGACCTGCAAGGTTGCAGTTCGCGGCCCGAGAAGCACTCTCCGGCCAACATGCCAAACGTCCAGCAATAGCTCCCAAAGGAAAGGGGCCAGCAGACAAAAACCTAGCTGGCCTGAAAGCCCCCCAGGGGGCCCACAAGCAGCCCCTCTCAATTTGGGTCTGGGGGCTTTCGCTGGGCGGGGAACCTTGGAGGGACCTGCAAGGTTGCAGTTCGCGGCCCGAGAAGCACTCTCCGGCCAACATGCCAAACGTCCAGCAATAGCTCCCAAACGAAAGGGGCCAGCAGACAAAAACCTAGCTGGCCTGAAAGCCCCCCAGGGGGCCCACAAGCAGCCCCTCTCAATTTGGGTCTGGGGGCTTTCGCTGGGCGGGGAACCTTGGAGGGACCTGCAAGGTTGCAGTTCGCGGCCCGAGAAGCACTCTCCGGCCAACATGCCAAACGTCCAGCAATAGCTCCCAAAGGAAAGGGGCCAGCAGCCAAAGACCTAGGTGGCCTGAAAGCCCCCCAGGGGGCCCACAAGAAGCCCCTCTCAATTTGGGTCAGGGGGCTTTCGCTGGGCGGGGAACCTTGGAGGGACCTGCAAGGTTGCAGTTCGCGGCCCGAGAAGCACTCTCCGGCCAACATGCCAAACGTCCAGCAATAGCTCCCAAAGGAAAGGGGTCAGCAGCCAAAGACCTAGCTGGCCTGAAAGCCCCCCAGGGGGCCCACAAGCAGCCCCTCTCAATTTGGGTCTGGGGGCTTTCGCTGGGCGGGGAACCTTGCAGGTACCTGCAAGGTTGCAGTTCGCGGCCCGAGAAGCACTCTCCGGCCAACATGCCAAACGTCCAGCAATAGCTCCCAAACGAAAGGGGCCAGCAGCCAAAGACCTAGGTGGCCTGAAAGCCCCCCAGGGGGCCCACAAGCAGCCCCTCTCAATTTGGGTCTGGGGGCTTTCGCTGGGTGGGGAACCTTGGAGGGACCTGCAAGGTTGCAGTTCGCGGCCCGAGAAGCACTCTCCGGCCAACATGCCAAACGTCCAGCAATAGCTCCCAAACGAAAGGGGCCAGCAGCCAAAGACCTAGCTGGCCTGAAAGCCCCCCAGGGGGCCCACAAGCAGCCCCTCTCAATTTGGGTCTGGGGGCTTTCGCTGGGCGGGGAACCTTGCAGGTACCTGCAAGGTTGCAGTTCGCGGCCCGAGAAGCACTCTCCGGCCAACATGCCAAACGTCCAGCAATAGCTCCCAAACGAAAGGGGCCAGCAGCCAAAGACCTAGCTGGCCTGAAAGCCCCCCAGGGGGCCCACAAGCAGCCCCTCTCAATTTGGGTCTGGGGGCTTTCGCTGGGCGGGGAACCTTGGAGGGACCTGCAAGGTTGCAGTTCGCGGCACGAGAAGCACTCTCCGGCCAACATGCCAAACGTCCAGCAATAGCTCCCAAACGAAAGGGGCCAGCCGCCAAAGACCTAGGTGGCCTGAAAGCCCCCCAGGGGGCCCACAAGCAGCCCCTCTCAATTTGGGTCTGGGGGCTTTCGCTGGGCGGGGAACCTTGCAGGTACCTGCAAGGTTGCAGTTCGCGGCCCGAGAAGCACTCTCCGGCCAACATGCCAAACGTCCAGCAATAGCTCCCAAACGAAAGGGGCCAGCAGCCAAAGACCTAGCTGGCCTGAAAGCCCCCCAGGGGGCCCACAAGCAGCCCCTCTCAATTTGGGTCTGGGGGCTTTCGCTGGGCGGGGAACCTTGCAGGTACCTGCAAGGTTGCAGTTCGCGGCCCGAGAAGCACTCTCCGGCCAACATGCCAAACGTCCAGCAATAGCTCCCAAACGAAAGGGGCCAGCAGCCAAAGACCTAGCTGGCCTGAAAGCCCCCCAGGGGGCCCACAAGCAGCCCCTCTCAATTTGGGTCTGGGGGCTTTCGCTGGGCGGGGAACCTTGGAGGGACCTGCAAGGTTGCAGTTCGCGGCCCGAGAAGCACTCTCCGGCCAACATGCCAAACGTCCAGCAATAGCTCCCAAAGGAAAGGGGCCAGCAGACAAAAACCTAGCTGGCCTGAAAGCCCCCCAGGGGGCCCACAAGCAGCCCCTCTCAATTTGGGTCTGGGGGCTTTCGCTGGGCGGGGAACCTTGGAGGGACCTGCAAGGTTGCAGTTCGTGGCCCGAGAAGCACTCTCCGGCCAACATGCCAAACGTCCAGCAATAGCTCCCAAACGAAAGGGGCCAGCAGCCAAAGACCTAGGTGGCCTGAAAGCCCCCCAGGGGGCCCACAAGCAGCCCCTCTCAATTTGGGTCTGGGGGCTTTCGCTGGGCGGGGAACCTTGAAGAGACCTGCAAGGTTGCAGTTCGCGGCCCGAGAAGCACTCTCCGGCCAACCTGCCAAACGTCCAGCAATAGCTCCCAAACGAAAGGGGCCAGCAGCCAAAGACCTAGCTGGCCTGAAAGCCCCCCAGGGGGCCCACAAGCAGCCCCTCTCAATTTGGGTCTGGGGGCTTTCGCTGGGCAGGGAACCTTGGAGGTACCTGCAAGGTTGCAGTTCGAGGAGCGAGAAGCACTCTCCGGCCAACATGCCAAACGTCCAGCAATAGCTCCCAAACGAAAGGGGCCAGCAGCCAAAGACCTAGCTGGCCTGAAAGCCCCCCAGGGGGCCCACAAGCAGCCCCTCTCAATTTGGGTCTGGGGGCTTTCGCTGGGCGGGGAACCTTGCAGGTACCTGCAAGGTTGCAGTTCGCGGCCCGAGAAGCACTCTCCGGCCAACATGCCAAACGTCCAGCAATAGCTCCCAAACGAAAGGGGCCAGCAGCCAAAGACCTAGCTGGCCTGAAAGCCCCCCAGGGGGCCCACAAGCAGCCCCTCTCAATTTGGGTCTGGGGGCTTTCGCTGGGCAGGGAACCTTGGAGGGACCTGCAAGGTTGCAGTTCGCGGCCCGAGAAGCACTCTCCGGCCAACATGCCAAACGTCCAGCAATAGCTCCCAAACGAAAGGGGCCAGCAGCCAAAGACCTAGCTGGCCTGAAAGCCCCCCAGGGGGCCCACAAGCAGCCCCTCTCAATTTGGGTCTGGGGGCTTTCGCTGGGCGGGGAACCTTGGAGGGACCTACAAGGTTGCAGTTCGCGGCCCGAGAAGCACTCTCCGGCCAACATGCCAAACGTCCAGCAATAGCTCCCAAACGAAAGGGGCCAGCAGCCAAAGACCTAGCTGGCCTGAAAGCCTCCCAGGGGGCCCACAAGCAGCCCCTCTCAATTTGGGTCTGGGGGCTTTTGCTGGGCAGGGAACCTGGGAGGTACCTGCAAGGTTGCAGTTCGCGGCCCGAGAAGCACTCTCCGGCCAACATGCCAAACGTCCAGCAATAGCTCCCAAAGGAAAGGGGCCAGCAGCCAAAGACCTAGCTGGCCTGAAAGCCCCCCAGGGGGCCCACAAGCAGCCCCTCTCAATTTGGGTCTGGGGGCTTTCGCTGGGCGGGGAACCTTGGAGGTACCTGCAAGGTTGCAGTTCGCGGCCCGAGAAGCACTCTCCGGCCAACATGCCAAACGTCCAGCAATAGCTCCCAAACGAAAGGGGCCAGCAGCCAAAGACCTAGCTGGCCTGAAAGCCCCCCAGGGGGCCCACAAGCAGCCCCTCTCAATTTGGGTCTGGGGGCTTTCGCTGGGCGGGGAACCTTGGAGGGACCTGCAAGGTTGCAGTTCGCGGCCCGAGAAGCACTCTCCGGCCAACATGCCAAACGTCCAGCAATAGCTCCCAAACGAAAGGGGCCAGCAGCCAAAGACCTAGGTGGCCTGAAAGCCCCCCAGGGGGCCCACAAGCAGCCCCTCTCAATTTGGGTCTGGGGGCTTTCGCTGGGCGGGGAACCTTGGAGGGACCTGCAAGATTGCAGTTCGCGGCCCGAGAAGCACTCTCCGGCCAACATGCCAAACGTCCAGCAATAGCTCCCAAAGGAAAGGGGCCAGCAGCCAAAGACCTAGCTGGCCTGAAAGCCCCCCAGGGGGCCCACAAGCAGCCCCTCTCAATTTGGGTCTGGGGGCTTTCGCTGGGCGGGGAACCTTGCAGGTACCTGCAAGGTTGCAGTTCGCGGCCCGAGAAGCACTCTCCGGCCAACATGCCAAACGTCCAGCAATAGCTCCCAAACGAAAGGGGCCAGCAGCCAAAGACCTAGCTGGCCTGAAAGCCCCCCAGGGGGCCCACAAGCAGCCCCTCTCAATTTGGGTCTGGGGGCTTTCGCTGGGCGGGGAACCTTGGAGGGACCTGCAAGGTTGCAGTTCGCGGCCCGAGAAGCACTCTCCGGCCAACATGCCAAACGTCCAGCAATAGCTCCCAAAGGAAAGGGGCCAGCAGCCAAAGACCTAGCTGGCCTGAAAGCCCCCCAGGGGGCCCACAAGCAGCCCCTCTCAATTTGGGTCTGGGGGCTTTCGCTGGGCGGGGAACCTTGCAGGTACCTGCAAGGTTGCAGTTCGCGGCCCGAGAAGCACTCTCCGGCCAACATGCCAAACGTCCAGCAATAGCTCCCAAAGGAAAGGGGCCAGCAGCCAAAGACCTAGCTGGCCTGAAAGCCCCCCAGGGGGCCCACAAGCAGCCCCTCTCAATTTGGGTCTGGGGGCTTTCGCTGGGCGGGGAACCTTGCAGGTACCTGGAAGGTTGCAGTTCGCGGCCCGAGAAGCACTCTCCGGCCAACATGCCAAACGTCCAGCAATAGCTCCCAAACGAAAGGGGCCAGCAGCCAAAGACCTAGCTGGCCTGAAAGCCCCCCAGGGGGCCCACAAGCAGCCCCTCTCAATTTGGGTCTGGGGGCTTTCGCTGGGCGGGGAACCTTGCAGGTACCTGCAAGGTTGCAGTTCGCGGCCCGAGAAGCACTCTCCGGCCAACATGCCAAACGTCCAGCAATAGCTCCCAAACGAAAGGGGCCAGCAGCCAAAGACCTAGCTGGCCTGAAAGCCCCCCAGGGGGCCCACAAGCACCCCCTCTCAATTTGGGTCTGGGGGCTTTCGCTGGGCAGGGAACCTTGGAGGTACCTGCAAGGTTGCAGTTCGCGGCCCGAGAAGCACTCTCCGGCCAACATGCCAAACGTCCAGCAATAGCTCCCAAAGGAAAGGGGCCAGCAGCCAAAGACCTAGCTGGCCTGAAAGCCCCCCAGGGGGCCCACAAGCAGCCCCTCTCAATTTGGGTCTGGGGGCTTTCGCTGGGCGGGGAACCTTGGAGGGACCTGCAAGGTTGCAGTTCGCGGCCCGAGAAGCACTCTCCGGCCAACATGCCAAACGTCCAGCAATAGCTCCCAAACGAAAGGGGCCAGCAGCCAAAGACCTAGCTGGCCTGAAAGCCTCCCAGGGGGCCCACAAGCAGCCCCTCTAAATTTGGGTCTGGGGGCTTTCGCTGGGCGGGGAACCTTGGAGGGACCTGCAAGGTTGCAGTTCGCGGCCCGAGAAGCACTCTCCGGCCAACATGCCAAACGTCCAGCAATAGCTCCCAAACGAAAGGGGCCAGCAGCCAAAGACCTAGCTGGCCTGAAAGCCTCCCAGGGGGCCCACAAGCAGCCCCTCTCAATTTGGGTCTGGGGGCTTTCGCTGGGCAGGGAACCTTGGAGGTACCTGCAAGGTTGCAGTTCGCGGCCCGAGAAGCACTCTCCGGCCAACATGCCAAACGTCCAGCAATAGCTCCCAAACGAAAGGGGCCAGCAGCCAAAGACCTAGCTGGCCTGAAAGCCCCCCAGGGGGCCCCCAAGCAGCCCCTCTCAATTTGGGTCTGGGGGCTTTCGCTGGGCGGGGAACCTTGGAGGGACCTGCAAGGTTGCAGTTTGCGGCCCGAGAAGCACTCTCCGGCCAACATGCCAAACGTCCAGCAATAGCTCCCAAAGGAAAGGGGCCAGCAGCCAAAGACCTAGCTGGCCTGAAAGCCCCCCAGGGGGCCCACAAGCAGCCCCTCTCAATTTGGGTCTGGGGGCTTTCGCTGGGCGGGGAACCTTGCAGGTAACTGCAAGGTTGCAGTTCGCGGCCCGAGAAGCACTCTCCGGCCAACATGCCAAACGTCCAGCAATAGCTCCCAAACGAAAGGGGCCAGCAGCCAAAGACCTAGGTGGCCTGAAAGCCCCCCAGGGGGCCCACAAGCAGCCCCTCTCAATTTGGGTCTGGGGGCATTCGCTGGGCGGGGAACCTTGGAGGGACCTGCAAGGTTGCAGTTCGCAGCCCGAGAAGCACTCTCCGGCCAACATGCCAAACGTCCAGCAATAGCTCCCAAAGGAAAGGGGCCAGCAGCCAAAGACCTAGCTGGCCTGAAAGCCCCCCAGGGGGCCCACAAGCAGCCCCTCTCAATTTGGGTCTGGGGGCTTTCGCTGGGCGGGGAACCTTGGAGGGACCTGCAAGGTTGCAGTTCGCGGCCCGAGAAGCACTCTCCGGCCAACATGCCAAACGTCCAGCAATAGCACCCAAACGAAAGGGGCCAGCACCCAAAGACCTAGCTGGCCTGAAAGCCCCCCAGGGGGCCCACAAGCAGCCCCTCTCAATTTGGGTCTGGGGGCTTTCTCTGGGCAGGGAACCTTGGAGGTACCTGCAAGGTTGCAGTTCGCGGCCCGAGAAGCACTCTCCGGCCAACATGCCAAACGTCCAGCATTAGCTCCCAAACGAAAGGGGCCAGCAGCCAAAGACCTAGCTGGCCTGAAAGCCCCCCAGGGGGCCCACAAGCAGCCCCTCTCAATTTGGGTCTGGGGGCTTTCGCTGAGCTGGGAACCTTGGAGGGACCTGCAAGGTTGCAGTTCGCGGCCCGAGAAGAACTCTCCAGCCAACATGCCAAACGTCCAGCAATAGCTCCCAAACGAAAGGGGCCAGCAGCCAAAGACCTAGCTGGCCTGAAAGCCCCCCAGGGGGCCCACAAGCAGCCCCTCTCAATTTGGGTCTGGGGGCTTTCGCTGGGCGGGGAACCTTGGAGGGACCTGCAAGGATGCAGTTCGCGGCCCGAGAAGCACTCTCCGGCCAACATGCCAAACGTCCAGCAATAGCTCCCAAACGAAAGGGGCCAGCAGCCAAAGACCTAGGTGGCCTGAAAGCCCCCCAGGGGGCCCACAAGCAGCCCCTCTCAATTTGGGTCTGGGGGCTTTCGCTGGGCAGGGAACCTTGGAGGTACCTGCAAGGTTGCAGTTCGCGGCCCGAGAAGCACTCTCCGGCCAACATGCCAAACGTCCAGCAATAGCTCCCAAAGGAAAGGGGCCAGCAGCCAAAGACCTAGCTGGCCTGAAAGCCCCCCAGGGGGCCCACAAGCAGCCCCTCTCAATTTGGGTCTGGGGGCTTTCGCTGGGCGGGGAACCTTGGAGGGACCTGCAAGGTTGCAGTTGGCGGCCCGAGAAGCACTCTCCGGCCAACATGCCAAACGTCCAGCAATAGCTCCCAAAGGAAAGGGGCCAGCAGCCAAAGACCTAGCTGGCCTGAAAGCCCCCCAGGGGGCCCACAAGCAGCCCCTCTCAATTTGGGTCTGGGGGCTTTCGCTGGGCGGGGAACCTTGGAGGGACCTGCAAGGTTGCAGTTCGCGGCCCGAGAAGCACTCTCCGGCCAACATGCCAAACGTCCAGCAATAGCTCCCAAACGAAAGGGGCCAGCAGCCAAAGACCTAGCTGGCCTGAAAGCCCCCCAGGGGGCCCACAAGCAGCCCCTCTCAATTTGGGTCTGGGGGCTTTCGCTGGGCGGGGAACCTTGGAGGGACCTGCAAGCTTGCAGTTCGCGGCCCGAGAAGCACTCTCCGGCCAACATGCCAAACGTCCAGCAATAGCTCCCAAACGAAAGGGGCCAGCAGCCAAAGACCTAGCTGGCCTGAAAGCCCCCCAGGGGGCCCACAAGCAGCCCCTCTCAATTTGGGTCTGGGGGCTTTCGCTGGGCGGGGAACCTTGGAGGGACCTGCAAGGTTGCAGTTCGCAGCCCGAGAAGCACTCTCCGGCCAACATGCCAAACGTCCAGCAATAGCTCCCAAACGAAAGGGGCCAGCAACCAAAGACCTAGCTGGCCTGAAAGCCCCCCAGGGGGCCCACAAGCAGCCCCTCTCAATTTGGGTCTGGGGGCTTTCGCTGGGCGGGGAACCTTGGAGGGACCTGCAAGGTTGCAGTTCGCGGCCCAAGAAGCACTCTCCGGCCAACATGCCAAACGTCCAGCAATAGCTCCCAAACGAAAGGGGCCAGCAGCCAAAGACCTAGCTGGCCTGAAAGCCCCCCAGGGGGCCTACAAGCAGCCCCTCTCAATTTGGGTCTGGGGGCTTTCACTGGGCGGGGAACCTTGGAGGGACCTGCAAGGTTGCAGTTCGCGGCCCGAGAAGCACTCTCCGGCCAACATGCCAAACGTCCAGCAATAGCTCCCAAACGAAAGGGGCCAGCAGCCAAAGACCTAGCTGGCCTGAAAGCCCCCCAGGGGGCCCACAAGCAGCCCCTCTCAATTTGGGTCTGGGGGCTTTCGCTGGGCGGGGAACCTTGGAGGGACCTGCAAGGATGCAGTTCGCGGCCCGAGAAGCACTCTCCGGCCAACATGCCAAACGTCCAGCAATAGCTCCCAAACGAAAGGGGCCAGCAGCCAAAGACCTAGGTGGCCTGAAAGCCCCCCAGGGGGCCCACAAGCAGCCCCTCTCAATTTGGGTCTGGGGGCTTTCGCTGGGCAGGGAACCTTGGAGGTACCTGCAAGGTTGCAGTTCGCGGCCCGAGAAGCACTCTCCGGCCAACATGCCAAACGTCCAGCAATAGCTCCCAAAGGAAAGGGGCCAGCAGCCAAAGACCTAGCTGGCCTGAAAGCCCCCCAGGGGGCCCACAAGCAGCCCCTCTCAATTTGGGTCTGGGGGCTTTCGCTGGGCGGGGAACCTTGGAGGGACCTGCAAGGTTGCAGTTCGCGGCCCGAGAAGCACTCTCCGGCCAACATGCCAAACGTCCAGCAATAGCTCCCAAAGGAAAGGGGCCAGCAGCCAAAGACCTAGCTGGCCTGAAAGCCCCCCAGGGGGCCCACAAGCAGCCCCTCTCAATTTGGGTCTGGGGGCTTTCGCTGGGCGGGGAACCTTGGAGGGACCTGCAAGGTTGCAGTTCGCGGCCCGAGAAGCACTCTCCGGCCAACATGCCAAACGTCCAGCAATAGCTCCCAAACGAAAGGGGCCAGCAGCCAAAGACCTAGCTGGCCTGAAAGCCCCCCAGGGGGCCCACAAGCAGCCCCTCTCAATTTGGGTCTGGGGGCTTTCGCTGGGCGGGGAACCTTGGAGGTACCTGCAAGGTTGCAGTTCGCGGCCCGAGAAGCACTCTCCGGCCAACATGCCAAACGTCCAGCAATAGCTCCCAAACGAAAGGGGCCAGCAGCCAAAGACCTAGCTGGCCTGAAAGCCCCCCAGGGGGCCCACAAGCAGCCCCTCTCAATTTGGGTCTGGGGGCTTTCGCTGGGTGGGGAACCTTGGAGGTACCTGCAAGGTTGCAGTTCGCGGCTGGAGAAGCACTCTCCGGCCAACATGCCAAACGTCCAGCAATAGCTCCCAAACGAAAGGGGCCAGCAGCCAAAGACCTAGCTGGCCTGAAAGCCCCCCAGGGGGCCCACAAGCAGCCCCTCTCAATTTGGGTCTGGGGGCTTTCGCTGAGCTGGGAAACTTGGAGGGACCTGCAAGGTTGCAGTTCGCGGCCCGAGAAGCACTCTCCGGCCAACATGCCAAACGTCCAGCAATAGCTCCCAAACGAAAGGGGCCAGCAGCCAAAGACCTACCTGGCCTGAAAGCCCCCCAGGGGGCCCACAAGCAGCCCCTCTCAATTTGGGTCTGGGGGCTTTCGCTGGGCGGGGAACCTTGGAGGGACCTGCAAGGTTGCAGTTCGCGGCCCGAGAAGCACTCTCCGGCCAACATGCCAAACGTCCAGCAATAGCTCCCAAACGAAAGGGGCCAGCACCCAAAGACCTAGCTGGCCTGAAAGCCCCCCAGGGGGCCCACAAGCAGCCCCTCTCAATTTGGGTCTGGGGGCTTTCGCTGGGCGGGGAACCTTGGAGAGACCTGCAAAGTTGCAGTTCGCGGCCCGAGAAGCACTCTCCGGCCAACATGCCAAACGTCCAGCAATAGCTCCCAAACGAAAGGGGCCAGCAGCCAAAGACCTAGCTGGCCTGAAAGCCCCCCAGGGGGCCCACAAGCAGCCCCTCTCAATTTGGGTCTGGGGGCTTTCGCTGAGCTGGGAACCTTGGAGGGACCTGCAAGGTTGCAGTTGGCGGCCCGAGAAGCACTCTCCAGCCAACATGCCAAACGTCCAGCAATAGCTCCCAAACGAAAGGGGCCAGCAGCCAAAGACCTAGCTGGCCTGAAAGCCCCCCAGGGGGCCCACAAGCAGCCCCTCTCAATTTGGGTCTGGGGGCTTTCGCTGGGCGGGGAACCTTGGAGGGACCTGCAAGGTTGCAGTTCGCGGCCCGAGAAGCACTCTCCGGCCAACATGCCAAACGTCCAGCAATAGCTCCCAAACGAAAGGGGCCAGCAGCCAAAGACCTAGCTGGCCTGAAAGCCCCCCAGGGGGCCCACAAGCAGCCCCTCTCAATTTGGGTCTGGGGGCTTTCGCTGGGCAGGGAACCTTGGAGGTACCTGCAAGGTTGCAGTTCGCGGCCCGAGAAGCACTCTCCGGCCAACATGCCAAACGTCCAGCAATAGCTCCCAAACGAAAGGGGCCAGCAGCCAAAGACCTAGCTGGCCTGAAAGACCCCCAGGGGGCCCACAAGCAGCCCCTCTCAATTTGGGTCTGGGGGCTTTCGCTGGGCGGGGAACCTTGGAGGGACCTGCAAGGTTGCAGTTCGCGGCCCGAGAAGCACTCTCCGGCCAACATGCCAAACGTCCAGCAATAGCTCCCAAACGAAAGGGGCCAGCAGCCAAAGACCTAGCTGGCCTGAAAGCCCCCCAGGGGGCCCACAAGCAGCCCCTCTCAATTTGGGTCTGGGGGCTTTCGCTGGGCGGGGAACCTTGGAGGGACCTGCAAGGTTGCAGTTCGCGGCCCGAGAAGCACTCTCCGGCCAACATGCCAAACGTCCAGCAATAGCATCCAAGCCAAAGGGGCCAGCAACCAAAGACCTAGCTGGCCTGAAAGCCCCCCAGGGGGCCCACAAGCAGCCCCTCTCAATTTGGGTCTGGGGGCTTCCGCTGGGCGGGGAACCTTGGAGGGACCTGCAAGGTTGCAGTTGGCGGCCCGAGAAGCACTCTCCGGCCAACATGCCAAACGTCCAGCAATAGCTCCCAAACGAAAGGGGCCAGCAACCAAAGACCTAGCTGGCCTGAAAGCCCCCCAGGGGGCCCACAAGCAGCCCCTCTCAATTTGGGTCTGGGGGCTTCCGCTGGGCGGGGAACCTTGGAGGGACCTGCAAGGTTGCAGTTGGCGGCCCGAGAAGCACTCTCCAGCCAACATGCCAAACGTCCAGCAATAGCTCCCAAACGAAAGGGGCCAGCAGCCAAAGACCTAGCTGGCCTGAAAGCCCCCCAGGGGGCCCACAAGCAGCCCCTCTCAATTTGGGTCTGGGGGCTTTCGCTGGGCGGGGAACCTTGGAGGGACCTGCAAGGTTGCAGTTCGCGGCCCGAGAAGCACTCTCCGGCCAACATGCCAAACGTCCAGCAATAGCTCCCAAACGAAAGGGGCCAGCAGCCAAAGACCTAGCTGGCCTGAAAGCCCCCCAGGGGGCCCACAAGCAGCCCCTCTCAATTTGGGTCTGGGGGCTTTCGCTGGGCGGGGAACCTTGGAGGGACCTGCAAGGTTGCAGTTCGCGGCCCGAGAAGCACTCTCCGGCCAACATGCCAAACGTCCAGCAATAGCTCCCAAAGGAAAGGGGCCAGCAGCCAAAGACCTAGCTGGCCTGAAAGCCCCCCAGGGGGCCCACAAGCAGCCCCTCTCAATTTGGGTCTGGGGGCTTTCGCTGGGCGGGGAACCTTGGAGGGACCTGCAAGGTTGCAGTTCGCGGCCCGAGAAGCACTCTCCGGCCAACATGCCAAACGTCCAGCAATAGCTCCCAAACGAAAGGGGCCAGCAGCCAAAGACCTAGCTGGCCTGAAAGCCCCCCAGGGGGCCCACAAGCAGCCCCTCTCAATTTGGGTCTGAGGGCTTTCGCTGAGCTGGGAAACTTGGAGGAACCTGCAAGGTTGCAGTTCGCGGCCCGAGAAGCACTCTCCGGCCAACATGCCAAACGTCCAGCAATAGCTCCCAAACGAAAGGGGCCAGCAGCCAAAGACCTAGCTGGCCTGAAAGCCCCCCAGGGGGCCCACAAGCAGCCCCTCTCAATTTGGGTCTGGGGGCTTTCGCTGGGCGGGGAACCTTGGATGGACCTGCAAGGTTGCAGTTCGCGGCCCGAGAAGCACTCTCCGGCCAACATGCCAAACGTCCAGCAATAGCTCCCAAACGAAAGGGGCCAGCAGCCAAAGACCTAGCTGGCCTGAAAGCCCCCCAGGGGGCCCACAAGCAGCCCCTCTCAATTTGGGTCTGGGGGCTTTCGCTGGGCGGGGAACCTTGGAGGGACCTGCAAGGTTGCAGTTCGCGGCCCGAGAAGCACTCTCCGGCCAACATGCCAAACGTCCAGCAATAGCTCCCAAACGAAAGGGGCCAGCAGCCAAAGACCTAGGTGGCCTGAAAGCCCCCCAGGGGGCCCACAAGCAGCCCCTCTCAATTTGGGTCTGGGGGCTTTCGCTGGGCGGGGAACCTTGGAGGGACCTGCAAGGTTGCAGTTCGCGGCCCGAGAAGCACTCTCCGGCCAACATGCCAAACGTCCAGCAATAGCTCCCAAAGGAAAGGGGCCAGCAGCCAAAGACCTAGCTGGCCTGAAAGCCCCCCAGGGGGCCCACAAGCAGCCCCTCTCAATTTGGGTCTGGGGGCTTTCGCTGGGCGGGGAACCTTGGAGGGACCTGCAAGGTTGCAGTTGGCGGCCCGAGAAGCACTCTCCGGCCAACATGCCAAACGTCCAGCAATAGCTCCCAAAGGAAAGGGGCCAGCAGCCAAAGACCTAGCTGGCCTGAAAGCCCCCCAGGGGGCCCACAAGCAGCCCCTCTCAATTTGGGTCTGGGGGCTTTCGCTGGGTGGGGAACCTTGGAGGTACCTGCAAGGTTGCAGTTCGCGGCTGGAGAAGCACTCTCCGGCCAACATGCCAAACGTCCAGCAATAGCTCCCAAACGAAAGGGGCCAGCAGCCAAAGACCTAGCTGGCCTGAAAGCCCCCCAGGGGGCCCACAAGCAGCCCCTCTCAATTTGGGTCTGGGGGCTTTCGCTGAGCTGGGAAACTTGGAGGTACCTGCAAGGTTGCAGTTCGCGGCCCGAGAAGCACTCTCCGGCCAACATGCCAAACGTCCAGCAATAGCTCCCAAACGAAAGGGGCCAGCAGCCAAAGACCTAGCTGGCCTGAAAGCCCCCCAGGGGGCCCACAAGCAGCCCCTCTCAATTTGGGTCTGGGGGCTTTCGCTGGGCGGGGAACCTTGGAGGTACCTGCAAGGTTGCAGTTCGCGGCCCGAGAAGCACTCTCCGGCCAACATGCCAAACGTCCAGCAATAGCTCCCAAAGGAAAGGGGCCAGCAGCCAAAGACCTAGCTGGCCTGAAAGCCCCCCAGGGGGCCCACAAGCAGCCCCTCTCAATTTGGGTCTGGGGGCTTTCGCTGGGCGGGGAACCTTGGAGGGACCTGCAAGGTTGCAGTTCGCGGCCCGAGAAGCACTCTCCGGCCAACATGCCAAACGTCCAGCAATAGCTCCCAAAGGAAAGGGGCCAGCAGCCAAAGACCTAGCTGGCCTGAAAGCCCCCCAGGGGGCCCCCAAGCAGCCCCTCTCAATTTGGGTCTGGGGGCTTTCGCTGGGCAGGGAACCTTGGAGGGACCTGCAAGGTTGCAGTTCGCGGCCCGAGAAGCACTCTCCGGCCAACATGCCAAACGTCCAGCAATAGCTCCCAAAGGAAAGGGGCCAGCAGCCAAAGACCTAGCTGGCCTGAAAGCCCCCCAGGGGGCCCACAAGCAGCCCCTCTCAATTTGGGTCTGGGGGCTTTCGCTGAGCTGGGAACCTTGGAGGGACCTGCAAGGTTGCAGTTCGCGGCCCGAGAAGCACTCTCCGGCCAACATGCCAAACGTCCAGCAATAGCTCCCAAACGAAAGGGGCCAGCAGCCAAAGACCTAGCTGGCCTGAAAGCCCCCCAGGGGGCCCACAAGCAGCCCCTCTCAATTTGGGTCTGGGGGCTTTCGCTGGGCGGGGAACCTTGGAGGGACCTGCAAGGTTGCAGTTCGCGGCCCGAGAAGCACTCTCCGGCCAACATGCCAAACGTCCAGCAATAGCTCCCAAACGAAAGGGGCCAGCAGCCAAAGACCTAGCTGGCCTGAAAGCCCCCCAGGGGGCCCACAAGCAGCCCCTCTCAATTTGGGTCTGGGGGCTTTCGCTGGGCGGGGAACCTTGGAGGGACCTGCAAGGTTGCAGTTCGCGGCCCGAGAAGCACTCTCCGGCCAACATGCCAAACGTCCAGCAATAGCTCCCAAACGAAAGGGGCCAGCAGCCAAAGACCTAGCTGGCCTGAAAGCCCCCCAGGGGGCCCACAAGCAGCCCCTCTCAATTTGGGTCTGGGGGCTTTCGCTGGGCGGGGAACCTTGGAGGGACCTGCAAGGTTGCAGTTCGCGGCCGGAGAAGCACTCTCCGGCCAACATGCCAAACGTCCAGCAATAGCTCCCAAACGAAAGGGGCCAGCAGCCAAAGACCTAGGTGGCCTGAAAGCCCCCCAGGGGGCCCACAAGCAGCCCCTCTCAATTTGGGTCTGGGGGCTTTCGCTGAGCTGGGAAACTTGGAGGTACCTGCAAGGTTGCAGTTCGCGGCCCGAGAAGCACTCTCCGGCCAACATGCCAAACGTCCAGCAATAGCTCCCAAACGAAAGGGGCCAGCAGCCAAAGACCTAGGTGGCCTGAAAGCCCCCCAGGGGGCCCACAAGCAGCCCCTCTCAATTTGGGTCTGGGGGCTTTCGCTGGGCGGGGAACCTTGGAGGGACCTGCAAGGTTGCAGTTCGCGGCCCGAGAAGCACTCTCCGGCCAACATGCCAAACGTCCAGCAATAGCTCCCAAACGAAAGGGGCCAGCAGCCAAAGACCTAGCTGGCCTGAAAGCCCCCCAGGGGGCCCACAAGCAGCCCCTCTCAATTTGGGTCTGGGGGCTTTCGCTGGGCGGGGAACCTTGGAGGTACCTGCAAGGTTGCAGTTCGCGGCCCGAGAAGCACTCTCCGGCCAACATGCCAAACGTCCAGCAATAGCTCCCAAACGAAAGGGGCCAGCAGCCAAAGACCTAGGTGGCCTGAAAGCCCCCCAGGGGGCCCACAAGCAGCCCCTCTCAATTTGGGTCTGGGGGCTTTCGCTGGGCAGGGAACCTTGGAGGTACCTGCAAGGTTGCAGTTCGCGGCCCGAGAAGCACTCTCCGGCCAACATGCCAAACGTCCAGCAATAGCTCCCAAACGAAAGGGGCCAGCAGCCAAAGACCTAGCTGGCCTGAAAGCCTCCCAGGGGGCCCACAAGCAACCCCTCTCAATTTGGGTCTGAGGGCTTTCGCTGGGCAGGGAACCTTGGAGGTACCTGCAAGGTTGCACTTCGCGGCCCGAGAAGCACTCTCCGGCCAACATGCCAAACGTCCAGCAATAGCTCCCAAAGGAAAGGGGTCAGCAGCCAAAGACCTAGGTGGCCTGAAAGCCCCCCAGGGGGCCCACAAGCAGCCCCTCTCAATTTGGGTCTGGGGGCTTTCGCTGGGTGGGGAACCTTGGAGGGACCTGCAAGGTTGCAGTTCGCGGCCTGAGAAGCACTCTCCGGCCAACATGCCAAACGTCCAGCAATAGCTCCCAAACGAAAGGGGCCAGCAGCCAAAAACCTAGCTGGCCTGAAAGCCCCCCAGGGGGCCCACAAGCAGCCCCTCTCAATTTGGGTCTGAGGGCTTTCGCTGGGCGGGGAACCTTGGAGGGACCTGCAAGGTTGCAGTTGGCGGCCCGAGAAGCACTCTCCGGCCAACATGCCAAACGTCCAGCAATAGCTCCCAAACGAAAGGGGCCAGCAGCCAAAGACCTAGCTGGCCTGAAAGCCCCCCAGGGGGCCCACAAGCAGCCCCTCTCAATTTGGGTCTGGGGGCTTTCGCTGGGCGGGGAACCTTGGAGGGACCTGCAAGGTTGCAGTTCGCGGCCCGAGAAGCACTCTCCGGCCAACATGCCAAACGTCCAGCAATAGCTCCCAAACGAAAGGGGCCAGCAGCCAAAGACCTAGCTGGCCTGAAAGCCTCCCAGGGGGCCCACAAGCAGCCCCTCTCAATTTGGGTCTGGGGGCTTTCGCTGGGCGGGGAACCTTGGAGGGACCTGCAAGGTTGCAGTTCGCGGCCCGAGAAGCACTCTCCGGCCAACATGCCAAACGTCCAGCAATAGCTCCCAAACGAAAGGGGCCAGCAGCCAAAGACCTAGGTGGCCTGAAAGCCCCCCAGGGGGCCCACAAGCAGCCCCTCTAAATTTGGGTCTGGGGGCTTTCGCTGGGCAGGGAACCTTGGAGGTACCTGCAAGGTTGCAGTTCGCGGCCCGAGAAGCACTCTCCGGCCAACATGCCAAACGTCCAGCAATAGCTCCCAAAGGAAAGGGGCCAGCAGCCAAAGACCTAGCTGGCCTGAAAGCCCCCCAGGGGGCCCACAAGCAGCCCCTCTCAATTTGGGTCTGGGGGCTTTCGCTGGGCGGGGAACCTTGGAGGGACCTGCAAGGTTGCAGTTCGCGGCCCGAGAAGCACTCTCCGGCCAACATGCCAAACGTCCAGCAATAGCTCCCAAACGAAAGGGGCCAGCAGCCAAAGACCTAGCTGGCCTGAAAGCCCCCCAGGGTGCCCACAAGCAGCCCCTCTAAATTTGGGTCTGGGGGCTTTCGCTGGGCGGGGAACCTTGGAGGGACCTGCAAGGTTGCAGTTGGCGGCCCGAGAAGCACTCTCCGGCCAACATGCCAAACGTCCAGCAATAGCTCCCAAACGAAAGGGGCCAGCAGCCAAAGACCTAGCTGGCCTGAAAGCCCCCCAGGGGGCCCACAAGCAGCCCCTCTCAATTTGGGTCTGGGGGCTTTCGCTGGGCGGGGAACCTTGCAGGTACCTGCAAGGTTGCAGTTCGCGGCCCGAGAAGCACTCTCCGGCCAACATGCCAAACGTCCAGCAATAGCTCCCAAACGAAAGGGGCCAGCAGCCAAAGACCTAGCTGGCCTGAAAGCCTCCCAGGGGGCCCACAAGCAACCCCTCTAAATTTGGGTCTGGGGGCTTTCGCTGGGCAGGGAACCTTGGAGGGACCTGCAAGGTTGCAGTTCGCGGCCCGAGAAGCACTCTCCGGCCAACATGCCAAACGTCCAGCAATAGCTCCCAAACGAAAGGGGCCAGCAGCCAAAGACCTAGCTGGCCTGAAAGCCCCCCAGGGGGCCCACAAGCAGCCCCTCTCAATTTGGGTCTGGGGGCTTTCGCTGGGCAGGGAACCTTGGAGGTACCTGCAAGGTTGCAGTTCGCGGCCCGAGAAGCACTCTCCGGCCAACATGCCAAACGTCCAGCAATAGCTCCCAAACGAAAGGGGCCAGCAGCCAAAGACCTAGCTGGCCTGAAAGCCCCCCAGGGGGCCCACAAGCAGCCCCTCTCAATTTGGGTCTGGGGGCTTTCGCTGGGCGGGGAACCTTGCAGGTACCTGCAAGGTTGCAGTTGGCGGCCCGAGAAGCACTCTCCGGCCAACATGCCAAACGTCCAGCAATAGCTCCCAAAGGAAAGGGGCCAGCAGCCAAAGACCTAGCTGGCCTGAAAGCCCCCCAGGGGGCCCACAAGCAGCCCCTCTCCATTTGGGTCTGGGGGCTTTCGCTGGGCGGGGAACCTTGCAGGTACCTGCAAGGTTGCAGTTCGCGGCCCGAGAAGCACTCTCCGGCCAACATGCCAAACGTCCAGCAATAGCTCCCAAACGAAAGGGGCCAGCAGCCAAAGACCTAGCTGGCCTGAAAGCCCCCCAGGGGGCCCACAAGCAGCCCCTCTCAATTTGGGTCTGGGGGCTTTCGCTGGGTGGGGAACCTTGGAGGTACCTGCAAGGTTGCAGTTCGCGGCCCGAGAAGCACTCTCCGGCCAACATGCCAAACGTCCAGCAATAGCTCCCAAACGAAAGGGGCCAGCAGCCAAAGACCTAGCTGGCCTGAAAGCCCCCCAGGGGGCCCACAAGCAGCCCCTCTCAATTTGGGTCTGGGGGCTTTCGCTGGGCGGGGAACCTTGGAGGGACCTGCAAGGTTGCAGTTGGCGGCCCGAGAAGCACTCTCCGGCCAACATGCCAAACGTCCAGCAATAGCTCCCAAACGAAAGGGGCCAGCAGCCAAAGACCTAGCTGGCCTGAAAGCCCCCCAGGGGGCCCACAAGCAGCCCCTCTCAATTTGGGTCTGGGGGCTTTCGCTGGGCGGGGAACCTTGGAGGGACCTGCAAGGTTGCAGTTCGCGGCCCGAGAAGCACTCTCCGGCCAACATGCCAAACGTCCAGCAATAGCTCCCAAACGAAAGGGGCCAGCAGCCAAAGACCTAGCTGGCCTGAAAGCCCCCCAGGGGGCCCACAAGCAGCCCCTCTCAATTTGGGTCTGGGGGCTTTCGCTGGGCGGGGAACCTTGCAGGTACCTGCAAGGTTGCAGTTCGCGGCCCGAGAAGCACTCTCCGGCCAACATGCCAAACGTCCAGCAATAGCTCCCAAACGAAAGGGGCCAGCAGCCAAAGACCTAGCTGGCCTGAAAGCCCCCCAGGGGGCCCACAAGCAGCCCCTCTCAATTTGGGTCTGGGGGCTTTCGCTGGGCGGGGAACCTTGGAGGTACCTGCAAGGTTGCAGTTGGCGGCCCGAGAAGCACTCTCCGGCCAACATGCCAAACGTCCAGCAATAGCTCCCAAACGAAAGGGGCCAGCAGCCAAAGACCTAGCAGGCCTGAAAGCCCCCCAGGGGGCCCACAAGCAGCCCCTCTCAATTTGGGTCTGGGGGCTTTCGCTGGGCGGGGAACCTTGGAGGGACCTGCAAGGTTGCAGTTGGCGGCCCGAGAAGCACTCTCCGGCCAACATGCCAAACGTCCAGCAATAGCTCCCAAACGAAAGGGGCCAGCAGCCAAAGACCTAGCTGGCCTGAAAGCCCCCCAGGGGGCCCACAAGCAGCCCCTCTCAATTTGGGTCTGGGGGCTTTCGCTGGGCGGGGAACCTTGCAGGTACCTGCAAGGTTGCAGTTCGCGGCCCGAGAAGCACTCTCCGGCCAACATGCCAAACGTCCAGCAATAGCTCCCAAAGGAAAGGGGCCAGCAGCCAAAGACCTAGGTGGCCTGAAAGCCCCCCAGGGGGCCCACAAGCAGCCCCTCTCAATTTGGGTCTGGGGGCTTTCGCTGGGCGGGGAACCTTGCAGGTACCTGCAAGGTTGCAGTTCGCGGCCCGAGAAGCACTCTCCGGCCAACATGCCAAACGTCCAGCAATAGCTCCCAAACGAAAGGGGCCAGCAGCCAAAGACCTAGCTGGCCTGAAAGCCCCCCAGGGGGCCCACAAGCAGCCCCTCTCAATTTGGGTCTGGGGGCTTTCGCTGGGCGGGGAACCTTGGAGGGACCTGCAAGGTTGCAGTTCGCGGCCCGAGAAGCACTCTCCGGCCAACATGCCAAACGTCCAGCAATAGCTCCCAAACGAAAGGGGCCAGCAGCCAAAGACCTAGCTGGCCTGAAAGCCCCCCAGGGGGCCCACAAGCAGCCCCTCTCAATTTGGGTCTGGGGGCTTTCGCTGGGCGGGGAACCTTGGAGGGACCTGCAAGGTTGCAGTTCGCGGCCCGAGAAGCACTCTCCGGCCAACATGCCAAACGTCCAGCAATAGCTCCCAAACGAAAGGGGCCAGCAGCCAAAGACCTAGCTGGCCTGAAAGCCCCCCAGGGGGCCCACAAGCAGCCCCTCTCAATTTGGGTCTGGGGGCTTTCCCTGGGCGGGGAACCTTGGAGGTACCTGCAAGGTTGCAGTTCGCGGCCCGAGAAGCACTCTCCGGCCAACATGCCAAACGTCCAGCAATAGCTCCCAAACGAAAGGGGCCAGCAGCCAAAGACCTAGCTGGCCTGAAAGCCCCCCAGGGGGCCCACAAGCAGCCCCTCTCAATTTGGGTCTGGGGGCTTTCGCTGGGCGGGGAACCTTGGAGGTACCTGCAAGGTTGCAGTTCGCGGCCCGAGAAGCACTCTCCGGCCAACATGCCAAACGTCCAGCAATAGCTCCCAAACGAAAGGGGCCAGCAGCCAAAGACCTAGGTGGCCTGAAAGCCCCCCAGGGGGCCCACAAGCAGCCCCTCTCAATTTGGGTCTGGGGGCTTTCGCTGGGCGGGGAACCTTGCTGGTACCTGCAAGGTTGCAGTTCGCGGCCCGAGAAGCACTCTCCGGCCAACATGCCAAACGTCCAGCTATAGCTCCCAAACGAAAGGGGCCAGCAGCCAAAGACCTAGGTGGCCTGAAAGCCCCCCAGGGGGCCCACAAGCAGCCCCTCTCAATTTGGGTCTGGGGGCTTTCGCTGGGCGGGGAACCTTGGAGGGACCTGCAAGGTTGCAGTTGGCGGCCTGAGAAGCACTCTCCGGCCAACATGCCAAACGTCCAGCAATAGCTCCCAAACGAAAGGGGCCAGCAGCCAAAGACCTAGCTGGCCTGAAAGCCCCCCAGGGGGCCCAAAAGCAGCCCCTCTCAATTTGGGTCTGGGGGCTTTCGCTGGGCGGGGAAACTTGCAGGTACCTGCAAGGTTGCAGTTCGCGGCCCGAGAAGCACTCTCCGGCCAACATGCCAAACGTCCAGCAATAGCTCCCAAAGGAAAGGGGCCAGCAGCCAAAGACCTAGCTGGCCTGAAAGCCCCCCAGGGGGCCCACAAGCAGCCCCTCTCAATTTGGGTCTGGGGGCTTTCGCTGGGCGGGGAACCTTGGAGGGACCTGCAAGGTTGCAGTTCGCGGCCCGAGAAGCACTCTCCGGCCAACATGCCAAACGTCCAGCAATAGCTCCCAAACGAAAGGGGCCAGCAGCCAAAGACCTAGGTGGCCTGAAAGCCCCCCAGGGGGCCCACAAGCAGCCCCTCTCAATTTGGGTCTGGGGGCTTTCGCTGGGCGGGGAACCTTGGAGGGACCTGCAAGGTTGCAGTTCGCGGCCCGAGAAGCACACTCCGGCCAACATGCCAAACGTCCAGCAATAGCTCCCAAACGAAAGGGGCCAGCAGCCAAAGACCTAGGTGGCCTGAAAGCCCCCCAGGGGGCCCACAAGCAGCCCCTCTCAATTTGGGTCTGGGGGCTTTCGCTGGGCGGGGAACCTTGGAGGGACCTGCAAGGTTGCAGTTCGCGGCCCGAGAAGCACTCTCCGGCCAACATGCCAAACGTCCAGCAATAGCTCCCAAACGAAAGGGGCCAGCAGCCAAAGACCTAGCTGGCCTGAAAGCCTCCCAGGGGGCCCACAAGCAGCCCCTCTCAATTTGGGTCTGGGGGCTTTCGCTGGGCGGGGAACCTTGGAGGTACCAGCAAGGTTGCAGTTCGCGGCCCGAGAAGCACTCTCCGGCCAACATGCCAAACGTCCAGCAATAGCTCCCAAACGAAAGGGGCCAGCAGCCAAAGACCTAGGTGGCCTGAAAGCCCCCCAGGGGGCCCACAAGCAGCCCCTCTCAATTTGGGTCTGGGGGCTTTCGCTGGGCGGGGAACCTTGGAGGGACCTGCAAGGTTGCAGTTGGCGGCCTGAGAAGCACTCTCCGGCCAACATGCCAAACGTCCAGCAATAGCTCCCAAACGAAAGGGGCCAGCAGCCAAAGACCTAGCTGGCCTGAAAGCCCCCCAGGGGGCCCAAAAGCAGCCCCTCTCAATTTGGGTCTGGGGGCTTTCGCTGGGCGGGGAAACTTGCAGGTACCTGCAAGGTTGCAGTTCGCGGCCCGAGAAGCACTCTCCGGCCAACATGCCAAACGTCCAGCAATAGCTCCCAAAGGAAAGGGGCCAGCAGCCAAAGACCTAGCTGGCCTGAAAGCCCCCCAGGGGGCCCACAAGCAGCCCCTCTCAATTTGGGTCTGGGGGCTTTCGCTGGGCGGGGAACCTTGGAGGGACCTGCAAGGTTGCAGTTCGCGGCCCGAGAAGCACTCTCCGGCCAACATGCCAAACGTCCAGCAATAGCTCCCAAACGAAAGGGGCCAGCAGCCAAAGACCTAGGTGGCCTGAAAGCCCCCCAGGGGGCCCACAAGCAGCCCCTCTCAATTTGGGTCTGGGGGCTTTCGCTGGGCGGGGAACCTTGGAGGGACCTGCAAGGTTGCAGTTCGCGGCCCGAGAAGCACACTCCGGCCAACATGCCAAACGTCCAGCAATAGCTCCCAAACGAAAGGGGCCAGCAGCCAAAGACCTAGGTGGCCTGAAAGCCCCCCAGGGGGCCCACAAGCAGCCCCTCTCAATTTGGGTCTGGGGGCTTTCGCTGGGCGGGGAACCTTGGAGGGACCTGCAAGGTTGCAGTTCGCGGCCCGAGAAGCACTCTCCGGCCAACATGCCAAACGTCCAGCAATAGCTCCCAAACGAAAGGGGCCAGCAGCCAAAGACCTAGCTGGCCTGAAAGCCTCCCAGGGGGCCCACAAGCAGCCCCTCTCAATTTGGGTCTGGGGGCTTTCGCTGGGCGGGGAACCTTGGAGGTACCAGCAAGGTTGCAGTTCGCGGCCCGAGAAGCACTCTCCGGCCAACATGCCAAACGTCCAGCAATAGCTCCCAAACGAAAGGGGCCAGCAGCCAAAGACCTAGGTGGCCTGAAAGCCCCCCAGGGGGCCCACAAGCAGCCCCTCTCAATTTGGGTCTGGGGGCTTTCGCTGAGCTGGGAAACTTGGAGGGACCTGCAAGGTTGCAGTTCGCGGCCCGAGAAGCACTCTCCGGCCAACATGCCAAACGTCCAGCAATAGCTCCCAAACGAAAGGGGCCAGCAGCCAAAGACCTAGCTGGCCTGAAAGCCCCCCAGGGGGCCCACAAGCAGCCCCTCTCAATTTGGGTCTGGGGGCTTTCGCTGGGCGGGGAACCTTTGAGGGACCTGCAAGGTTGCAGTTCGCGGCCCGAGAAGCACTCTCCGGCCAACATGCCAAACGTCCAGCAATAGCTCCCAAAGGAAAGGGGCCAGCAGCCAAAGACCTAGCTGGCCTGAAAGCCCCCCAGGGGGCCCACAAGCAGCCCCTCTCAATTTGGGTCTGGGGGCTTTCGCTGGGCGGGGAACCTTGCAGGTACCTGCAAGGTTGCAGTTCGCGGCCCGAGAAGCACTCTCCGGCCAACATGCCAAACGTCCAGCAATAGCTCCCAAAGGAAAGGGGCCAGCAGCCAAAGACCTAGGTGGCCTGAAAGCCCCCCAGGGGGCCCACAAGCAGCCCCTCTCAATTTGGGTCTGGGGGCTTTCGCTGGGCGGGGAACCTTGGAGGGACCTGCAAGGTTGCAGTTCGCGGCCCGAGAAGCACTCTCCGGCCAACATGCCAAACGTCCAGCAATAGCTCCCAAAGGAAAGGGCCAGCAGCCAAAGACCTAGCTGGCCTGAAAGCCCCCCAGGGGGCCCACAAGCAGCCCCTCTCAATTTGGGTCTGGGGGCTTTCGCTGGGCAGGGAACCTTGGAGGTACCTGCAAGGTTGCAGTTGGCGGCCCGAGAAGCACTCTCCGGCCAACATGCCAAACGTCCAGCAATAGCTCCCAAAGGAAAGGGGCCAGCAGCCAAAGACCTAGGTGGCCTGAAAGCCCCCCAGGGGGCCCACAAGCAGCCCCTCTCAATTTGGGTCTGGGGGCTTTCGCTGGGTGCGGAACTTTGGAGGGACCTGCAAGGTTGCAGTTGGCGGCCCGAGAAGCACTCTCCGGCCAACATGCCAAACGTCCAGCAATAGCTCCCAAACGAAAGGGGCCAGCAGCCAAAGACCTAGCTGGCCTGAAAGCCCCCCAGGGGGCCCACAAGCAGCCCCTCTCAATTTGGGTCTGGGGGCTTTCGCTGGGCGGGGAACCTTGGAGGGACCTGCAAGGTTGCAGTTCGCGGCCCGAGAAGCACTCTCCGGCCAACATGCCAAACGTCCAGCAATAGCTCCCAAACGAAAGGGGCCAGCAGCCAAAGACCTAGCTGGCCTGAAAGCCCCCCAGGGGGCCCACAAGCAGCCCCTCTCAATTTGGGTCTGGGGGCTTTCGCTGGGCGGGGAACCTTGCAGGTACCTGCAAGGTTGCAGTTCGCGGCCCGAGAAGCACTCTCCGGCCAACATGCCAAACGTCCAGCAATAGCTCCCAAACGAAAGGGGCCAGCAGCCAAAGACCTAGCTGGCCTGAAAGCCCCCCAGGGGGCCCACAAGCAGCCCCTCTCAATTTGGGTCTGGGGGCTTTCGCTGAGCTGGGAAACTTGGAGGGACCTGCAAGGTTGCAGTTCGCGGCCCGAGAAGCACTCTCCGGCCAACATGCCAAACGTCCAGCAATAGCTCCCAAACGAAAGGGGCCAGCAGCCAAAGACCTAGGTGGCCTGAAAGCCCCCCAGGGGGCCCACAAGCAGCCCCTCTCAATTTGGGTCTGGGGGCTTTCGCTGGGCGGGGAACCTTGGAGGGACCTGCAAGGTTGCAGTTCGCGGCCCGAGAAGCACTCTCCGGCCAACATGCCAAACGTCCAGCAATAGCTCCCAAACGAAAGGGGCCAGCAGCCAAAGACCTAGCTGGCCTGAAAGCCCCCCAGGGGGCCCACAAGCAGCCCCTCTCAATTTGGGTCTGGGGGCTTTCGCTGGGCGGGGAACCTTGGAGGGACCTGCAAGGTTGCAGTTCGCGGCCCGAGAAGCACTCTCCGGCCAACATGCCAAACGTCCAGCAATAGCTCCCAAAGGAAAGGGGCCAGCAGCCAAAGACCTAGCTGGCCTGAAAGCCCCCCAGGGGGCCCACAAGCAGCCCCTCTCAATTTGGGTCTGGGGGCTTTCGCTGGGCGGGGAACCTTGCAGGTACCTGCAAGGTTGCAGTTCGCGGCCCGAGAAGCACTCTCCGGCCAACATGCCAAACGTCCAGCAATAGCTCCCAAACGAAAGGGGCCAGCAGCCAAAGACCTAGGTGGCCTGAAAGCCCCCCAGGGGGCCCACAAGCAGCCCCTCTCAATTTGGGTCTGGGGGCTTTCGCTGGGCGGGGAACCTTGGAGGGACCTGCAAGGTTGCAGTTCGCGGCCCGAGAAGCACTCTCCGGCCAACATGCCAAACGTCCAGCAATAGCTCCCAAAGGAAAGGGCCAGCAGCCAAAGACCTAGCTGGCCTGAAAGCCCCCCAGGGGGCCCACAAGCAGCCCCTCTCAATTTGGGTCTGGGGGCTTTCGCTGGGCGGGGAACCATGGAGGGACCTGCAAGGTTGCAGTTCGCGGCCCGAGAAGCACTCTCCGGCCAACATGCCAAACGTCCAGCAATAGCTCCCAAAGGAAAGGGGCCAGCAGCCAAAGACCTAGCTGGCCTGAAAGCCCCCCAGGGGGCCCACAAGCAGCCCCTCTCAATTTGGGTCTGGGGGCTTTCGCTGGGCGGGGAACCTTGGAGGGACCTGCAAGGTTGCAGTTGGCGGCCCGAGAAGCACTCTCCGGCCAACATGCCAAACGTCCAGCAATAGCTCCCAAACGAAAGGGGCCAGCAGCCAAAGACCTAGCTGGCCTGAAAGCCCCCCAGGGGGCCCACAAGCAGCCCCTCTCAAGTTGGGTCTGGGGGCTTTCGCTGGGCGGGGAACCTTGGAGGTACCTGCAAGGTTGCAGTTCGCGGCCCGAGAAGCACTCTCCGGCCAACATGCCAAACGTCCAGCAATAGCTCCCAAACGAAAGGGGCCAGCAGCCAAAGACCTAGGTGGCCTGAAAGCCCCCCAGGGGGCCCACAAGCAGCCCCTCTCAATTTGGTTCTGGGGGCTTTCGCTGGGCAGGGAACCTTGGAGGTACCTGCAAGGTTGCAGTTGGCGGCCCGAGAAGCACTCTCCGGCCAACATGCCAAACGTCCAGCAATAGCTCCCAAAGGAAAGGGGCCAGCAGCCAAAGACCTAGGTGGCCTGAAAGCCCCCCAGGGGGCCCACAAGCAGCCCCTCTCAATTTGGGTCTGGGGGCTTTCGCTGGGCGGGGAACTTTGGAGGGACCTGCAAGGTTGCAGTTGGCGGCCCGAGAAGCACTCTCCGGCCAACATGCCAAACGTCCAGCAATAGCTCCCAAACGAAAGGGGCCAGCAGCCAAAGACCTAGCTGGCCTGAAAGCCCCCCAGGGGGCCCACAAGCAGCCCCTCTCAATTTGGGTCTGGGGGCTTTCGCTGGGCGGGGAACCTTGGAGGTACCTGCAAGGTTGCAGTTCGCGGCCCGAGAAGCACTCTCCGGCCAACATGCCAAACGTCCAGCAATAGCTCCCAAACGAAAGGGGCCAGCAGCCAAAGACCTAGCTGGCCTGAAAGCCCCCCAGGGGGCCCACAAGCAGCCCCTCTCAATTTGGGTCTGGGGGCTTTCGCTGGGCGGGGAACCTTGGAGGGACCTGCAAGGTTGCAGTTCGCGGCCCGAGAAGCACTCTCCGGCCAACATGCCAAACGTCCAGCAATAGCTCCCAAACGAAAGGAGCCAGCAGCCAAAGACCTAGCTGGCCTGAAAGCCTCCCAGGGGGCCCACAAGCAGCCCCTCTCAATTTGGGTCTAGGGGCTTTCGCTGGGCAGGGAACCTTGGAGGTACCTGCAAGGTTGCAGTTCGCGGCCCGAGAAGCACTCTCCGGCCAACATGCCAAACGTCCAGCAATAGCTCCCAAACGAAAGGGGCCAGCAGCCAAAGACCTAGCTGGCCTGAAAGACTCCCAGGGGGCCCACAAGCAGCCCCTCTCAATTTGGGTCTGGGGGCTTTCGCTGGGCAGGGAAAATTGGAGGGACCTGCAAGGTTGCAGTTGGCGGCCCGAGAAGCACTCTCCGGCCAACATGCCAAACGTCCAGCAATAGCTCCCAAAGGAAAGGGGCCAGCAGCCAAAGACCTAGGTGGCCTGAAAGCCCCCCAGGGGGCCCACAAGCAGCCCCTCTCAATTTGGGTCTGGGGGCTTTCGCTGAGCTGGGAAACTTGGAGGGACCTGCAAGGTTGCAGTTCGCGGCCCGAGAAGCACTCTCCGGCCAACATGCCAAACGTCCAGCAATAGCTCCCAAACGAAAGGGGCCAGCAGCCAAAGACCTAGCTGGCCTGAAAGCCCCCCAGGGGGCCCACAAGCAGCCCCTCTCAATTTGGGTCTGGGGGCTTTCGCTGGGCGGGGAACCTTGGAGGGACCTGCAAGGTTGCAGTTCGCGGCCCGAGAAGCACTCTCCGGCCAACATGCCAAACGTCCAGCAATAGCTCCCAAACGAAAGGAGCCAGCAGCCAAAGACCTAGCTGGCCTGAAAGCCTCCCAGGGGGCCCACAAGCAGCCCCTCTCAATTTGGGTCTGGGGGCTTTCGCTGGGCAGGCAACCTTGGAGGTACCTGCAAGGTTGCAGTTCGCGGCCCGAGAAGCACTCTCCGGCCAACATGCCAAACGTCCAGCAATAGCTCCCAAACGAAAGGGGCCAGCAGCCAAAGACCTAGGTGGCCTGAAAGCCCCCCAGGGGGCCCACAAGCAGCCCCTCTCAATTTGGGTCTGGGGGCTTTCGCTGGGCAGGGAACCTTGGAGGTACCTGCAAGGTTGCAGTTCGCGGCCCGAGAAGCACTCTCCAGCCAACATGCCAAACGTCCAGCAATAGCTCCCAAAGGAAAGGGGCCAGCAGCCAAAGACCTAGCTGGCCTGAAAGCCCCCCAGGGGGCCCACAAGCAGCCCCTCTCAATTTGGGTCTGGGGGCTTTCGCTGGGCGGGGAACCTTGGAGGGACCTGCAAGGTTGCAGTTCGCGGCCCGAGAAGCACTCTCCGGCCAACATGCCAAACGTCCAGCAATAGCTCCCAAGCGAAAGGGGCCAGCAGCCAAAAACCTAGCTGGCCTGAAAGCCCCCCAGGGGGCCCACAAGCAGCCCCTCTCAATTTGGGTCTGGGGGCTTTCGCTGGGCGGGGAACCTTGGAGGGACCTGCAAGGTTGCAGTTCGCGGCCCGAGAAGCACTCTCCGGCCAACATGCCAAACGTCCAGCAATAGCTCCCAAACGAAAGGGGCCAGCAGCCAAAGACCTAGCTGGCCTGAAAGCCCCCCAGGGGGCCCACAAGCAGCCCCTCTCAATTTGGGTCTGGGGGCTTTCGCTGGGCGGGGAACCTTGGAGGGACCTGCAAGGTTGCAGTTCGCGGCCCGAGAAGCACTCTCCGGCCAACATGCCAAGCGTCCAGCAATAGCTCCCAAAGGAAAGGGGCCAGCAGCCAAAGACCTAGGTGGCCTGAAAGCCCCCCAGGGGGCCCACAAGCAGCCCCTCTCAATTTGGGTCTGGGGGCTTTCGCTGGGCGGGGAACCTTGGAGGGACCTGCAAGGTTGCAGTTCGCGGCCCGAGAAGCACTCTCCGGCCAACATGCCAAACGTCCAGCAATAGCTCCCAAACGAAAGGGGCCAGCAGCCAAAGACCTAGGTGGCCTGAAAGCCCCCCAGGGGGCCCACAAGCAGCCCCTCTCAATTTGGGTCTGGGGGCTTTTGCTGGACGGGGAACCTTGGAGGGACCTGCAAGGTTGCAGTTCGCGGCCCGAGAAGCACTCTCCGGCCAACATGCCAAACGTCCAGCAATAGCTCCCAAACGAAAGGGGCCAGCAGACAAAAACCTAGCTGGCCTGAAAGCCCCCCAGGGGGCCCACAAGCAGCCCCTCTCAATTTGGGTCTGGGGGCTTTCGCTGGGCGGGGAACCTTGGAGGGACCTGCAAGGTTGCAGTTCGCGGCCCGAGAAGCACTCTCCGGCCAACATGCCAAACGTCCAGCAATAGCTCCCAAAGGAAAGGGGCCAGCAGCCAAAGACCTAGGTGGCCTGAAAGCCCCCCAGGGGGCCCACAAGCAGCCCCTCTCAATTTGGGTCTGGGGGCTTTCGCTGGGCGGGGAACCTTGAAGAGACCTGCAAGGTTGCAGTTCGCGGCCCGAGAAGCACTCTCCGGCCAACATGCCAAACGTCCAGCAATAGCTCCCAAACGAAAGGGGCCAGCAGCCAAAGACCTAGGTGGCCTGAAAGCCCCCCAGGGGGCCCACAAGCAGCCCCTCTCAATTTGGTTCTGGGGGCTTTCGCTGGGCGGGGAACCTTGGAGGGACCTGCAAGGTTGCAGTTCGCGGCCCGAGAAGCACTCTCCGGCCAACATGCCAAACGTCCAGCAATAGCTCCCAAACGAAAGTGGCCAGCCGCCAAAGACCTAGGTGGCCTGAAAGCCCCCCAGGGGGCCCACAAGCAGCCCCTCTCAATTTGGGTCTGGGGGCTTTCGCTGGGCGGGGAACCTTGCAGGTACCTGCAAGGTTGCAGTTCGCGGCCCGAGAAGCACTCTCCGGCCAACATGCCAAACGTCCAGCAATAGCTCCCAAACGAAAGGGGCCAGCAGCCAAAGACCTAGCTGGCCTGAAAGCCCCCCAGGGGGCCCACAAGCAGCCCCTCTCAATTTGGGTCTGGGGGCTTTCGCTGGGCGGGGAACCTTGCAGGTACCTGCAAGGTTGCAGTTCGCGGCCCGAGAAGCACTCTCCGGCCAACATGCCAAACGTCCAGCAATAGCTCCCAAAGGAAAGGGGCCAGCAGCCAAAGACCTAGCTGGCCTGAAAGCCCCCCAGGGGGCCCACAAGCAGCCCCTCTCAATTTGGGTCTGGGGGCTTTCGCTGGGCGGGGAACCTTGGAGGGACCTGCAAGGTTGCAGTTCGCGGCCCGAGAAGCACTCTCCGGCCAACATGCCAAACGTCCAGCAATAGCTCCCAAAGGAAAGGGGCCAGCAGACAAAAACCTAGCTGGCCTGAAAGCCCCCCAGGGGGCCCACAAGCAGCCCCTCTCAAGTTGGGTCTGGGGGCTTTCGCTGGGCGGGGAACCTTGGAGGGACCTGCAAGGTTGCAGTTCGCGGCCCGAGAAGCACTCTCCGGCCAACATGCCAAACGTCCAGCAATAGCTCCCAAACGAAAGGGGCCAGCAGCCAAAGACCTAGCTGGCCTGAAAGCCCCCCAGGGGGCCCACAAGCAGCCCCTCTCAATTTGGGTCTGGGGGCTTTCGCTGGGCGGGGAACCTTGGAGGGACCTGCAAGGTTGCAGTTCGCGGCCCGAGAAGCACTCTCCGGCCAACATGCCAAACGTCCAGCAATAGCTCCCAAACGAAAGGGGCCAGCAGCCAAAGACCTAGCTGGCCTGAAAGCCCCCCAGGGGGCCCACAAGCAGCCCTTCTCAATTTGGGTCTGGGGGCTTTCGCTGGGCGGGGAACCTTGGAGGGACCTGCAAGGTTGCAGTTCGCGGCCCGAGAAGCACTCTCCGGCCAACATGCCAAACGTCCAGCAATAGCTCCCAAAGGAAAGGGGCCAGCAGCCAAAGACCTAGCTGGCCTGAAAGCCCCCCAGGGGGCCCACAAGCAGCCCCTCTCAATTTGGGTCTGGGGGCTTTCGCTGGGCGGGGAACCTTGCAGGTACCTGCAAGGTTGCAGTTCGCGGCCCGAGAAGCACTCTCCGGCCAACATGCCAAACGTCCAGCAATAGCTCCCAAACGAAAGGGGCCAGCAGCCAAAGACCTAGGTGGCCTGAAAGCCCCCCAGGGGGCCCACAAGCAGCCCCTCTCAATTTGGGTCTGGGGGCTTTCGCTGGGCGGGGAACCTTGGAGGGACCTGCAAGGTTGCAGTTCGCGGCCCGAGAAGCACTCTCCGGCCAACATGCCAAACGTCCAGCAATAGCTCCCAAAGGAAAGGGCCAGCAGCCAAAGACCTAGCTGGCCTGAAAGCCCCCCAAAGGGCCCACAAGCAGCCCCTCTCAATTTGGGTCTGGGGGCTTTCGCTGGGCGGGGAACCTTGGAGGGACCTGCAAGGTTGCAGTTCGCGGCCCGAGAAGCACTCTCCGGCCAACATGCCAAACGTCCAGCAATAGCTCCCAAAGGAAAGGGGCCAGCAGCCAAAGACCTAGCTGGCCTGAAAGCCCCCCAGGGGGCCCACAAGCAGCCCCTCTCAATTTGGGTCTGGGGGCTTTCGCTGGGCGGGGAACCTTGGAGGGACCTGCAAGGTTGCAGTTGGCGGCCCGAGAAGCACTCTCCGGCCAACATGCCAAACGTCCAGCAATAGCTCCCAAACGAAAGGGGCCAGCAGCCAAAGACCTAGCTGGCCTGAAAGCCCCCCAGGGGGCCCACAAGCAGCCCCTCTCAAGTTGGGTCTGGGGGCTTTCGCTGGGCGGGGAACCTTGGAGGTACCTGCAAGGTTGCAGTTCGCGGCCCGAGAAGCACTCTCCGGCCAACATGCCAAACGTCCAGCAATAGCTCCCAAACGAAAGGGGCCAGCAGCCAAAGACCTAGCTGGCCTGAAAGACTCCCAGGGGGCCCACAAGCAGCCCCTCTCAATTTGGTTCTGGGGGCTTTCGCTGGGCAGGGAACCTTGGAGGTACCTGCAAGGTTGCAGTTGGCGGCCCGAGAAGCACTCTCCGGCCAACATGCCAAACGTCCAGCAATAGCTCCCAAAGGAAAGGGGCCAGCAGCCAAAGACCTAGGTGGCCTGAAAGCCCCCCAGGGGGCCCACAAGCAGCCCCTCTCAATTTGGGTCTGGGGGCTTTCGCTGGGCGGGGAACTTTGGAGGGACCTGCAAGGTTGCAGTTGGCGGCCCGAGAAGCACTCTCCGGCCAACATGCCAAACGTCCAGCAATAGCTCCCAAACGAAAGGGGCCAGCAGCCAAAGACCTAGCTGGCCTGAAAGCCCCCCAGGGGGCCCACAAGCAGCCCCTCTCAATTTGGGTCTGGGGGCTTTCGCTGGGCGGGGAACCTTGGAGGTACCTGCAAGGTTGCAGTTCGCGGCCCGAGAAGCACTCTCCGGCCAACATGCCAAACGTCCAGCAATAGCTCCCAAACGAAAGGGCCAGCAGCCAAAGACCTAGCTGGCCTGAAAGCCCCCCAGGGGGCCCACAAGCAGCCCCTCTCAATTTGGGTCTGGGGGCTTTCGCTGGGCGGGGAACCTTGGAGGGACCTGCAAGGTTGCAGTTCGCGGCCCGAGAAGCACTCTCCGGCCAACATGCCAAACGTCCAGCAATAGCTCCCAAACGAAAGGAGCCAGCAGCCAAAGACCTAGCTGGCCTGAATGCCTCCCAGGGGGCCCACAAGCAGCCCCTCTCAATTTGGGTCTGGGGGCTTTCGCTGGGCAGGGAACCTTGGAGGTACCTGCAAGGTTGCAGTTCGCGGCCCGAGAAGCACTCTCCGGCCAACATGCCAAACGTCCAGCAATAGCTCCCAAACGAAAGGGGCCAGCAGCCAAAGACCTAGCTGGCCTGAAAGACTCCCAGGGGGCCCACAAGCAGCCCCTCTCAATTTGGGTCTGGGGGCTTTCGCTGGGCAGGGAAAATTGGAGGGACCTGCAAGGTTGCAGTTGGCGGCCCGAGAAGCACTCTCCGGCCAACATGCCAAACGTCCAGCAATAGCTCCCAAACGAAAGGGGCCAGCAGCCAAAGACCTAGGTGGCCTGAAAGCCCCCCAGGGGGCCCACAAGCAGCCCCTCTCAATTTGGGTCTGGGGGCTTTCGCTGAGCTGGGAAACTTGGAGGGACCTGCAAGGTTGCAGTTCGCGGCCCGAGAAGCACTCTCCGGCCAACATGCCAAACGTCCAGCAATAGCTCCCAAAGGAAAGGGGCCAGCAGCCAAAGACCTAGCTGGCCTGAAAGCCCCCCAGGGGGCCCACAAGCAGCCCCTCTCAATTTGGGTCTGGGGGCTTTCGCTGGGCGGGGAACCTTGGAGGGACCTGCAAGGTTGCAGTTCGCGGCCCGAGAAGCACTCTCCGGCCAACATGCCAAACGTCCAGCAATAGCTCCCAAACGAAAGGAGCCAGCAGCCAAAGACCTAGCTGGCCTGAAAGCCCCCCAGGGGGCCCACAAGCAGCCCCTCTCAATTTGGGTCTGGGGGCTTTCGCTGGGCGGGGAACCTTGGAGGGACCTGCAAGGTTGCAGTTCGCGGCCCGAGAAGCACTCTCCGGCCAACATGCCAAACGTCCAGCAATAGCTCCCAAACGAAAGGGGCCAGCCGCCAAAGACCTAGGTGGCCTGAAAGCCCCCCAGGGGGCCCACAAGCAGCCCCTCTCAATTTGGGTCTGGGGGCTTTCGCTGGGCAGGGAACCTTGCAGGTACCTGCAAGGTTGCAGTTCGCGGCCCGAGAAGCACTCTCCGGCCAACATGCCAAACGTCCAGCAATAGCTCCCAAACGAAAGGGGCCAGCAGCCAAAGACCTAGCTGGCCTGAAAGCCCCCCAGGGGGCCCACAAGCAGCCCCTCTCAATTTGGGTCTGGGGGCTTTCGCTGGGCGGGGAACCTTGCAGGTACCTGCAAGGTTGCAGTTCGCGGCCCGAGAAGCACTCTCCGGCCAACATGCCAAACGTCCAGCAATAGCTCCCAAACGAAAGGGGCCAGCAGCCAAAGACCTAGCTGGCCTGAAAGCCCCACAGGGGGCCCACAAGCAGCCCCTCTCAATTTGGGTCTGGGGGCTTTCGCTGGGCGGGGAACCTTGGAGGGACCTGCAAGGTTGCAGTTCGCGGCCCGAGAAGCACTCTCCGGCCAACATGCCAAACGTCCAGCAATAGCTCCCAAAGGAAAGGGGCCAGCAGACAAAAACCTAGCTGGCCTGAAAGCCCCCCAGGGGGCCCACAAGCAGCCCCTCTCAAGTTGGGTCTGGGGGCTTTCGCTGGGCGGGGAACCTTGGAGGGACCTGCAAGGTTGCAGTTCGCGGCCCGAGAAGCACTCTCCGGCCAACATGCCAAACGTCCAGCAATAGCTCCCAAACGAAAGGGGCCAGCAGACAAAAACCTAGCTGGCCTGAAAGCCCCCCAGGGGGCCCACAAGCAGCCCCTCTCAATTTGGGTCTGGGGGCTTTCGCTGGGCGGGGAACCTTGGAGGGACCTGCAAGGTTGCAGTTCGCGGCCCGAGAAGCACTCTCCGGCCAACATGCCAAACGTCCAGCAATAGCTCCCAAACGAAAGGGGCCAGCAGCCAAAGACCTAGCTGGCCTGAAAGCCCCCCAGGGGGCCCACAAGCAGCCCCTCTCAATTTGGGTCTGGGGGCTTTCGCTGGGCAGGGAACCTTGGAGGGACCTGCAAGGTTGCAGTTCGCGGCCCGAGAAGCACTCTCCGGCCAACATGCCAAACGTCCAGCAATAGCTCCCAAACGAAAGGGGCCAGCAGCCAAAGACCTAGGTGGCCTGAAAGCCCCCCAGGGGGCCCACAAGCAGCCCCTCTCAATTTGGGTCAGGGGGCTTTCGCTGGGCGGGGAACCTTGGAGGGACCTGCAAGGTTGCAGTTCGCGGCCCGAGAAGCACTCTCCGGCCAACATGCCAAACGTCCAGCAATAGCTCCCAAAGGAAAGGGGTCAGCAGCCAAAGACCTAGCTGGCCTGAAAGCCCCCCAGGGGGCCCACAAGCAGCCCCTCTCAATTTGGGTCTGGGGGCTTTCGCTGGGCGGGGAACCTTGCAGGTACCTGCAAGGTTGCAGTTCGCGGCCCGAGAAGCACTCTCCGGCCAACATGCCAAACGTCCAGCAATAGCTCCCAAACGAAAGGGGCCAGCAGCCAAAGACCTAGGTGGCCTGAAAGCCCCCCAGGGGGCCCACAAGCAGCCCCTCTCAATTTGGGTCTGGGGGCTTTCGCTGGGCGGGGAACCTTGGAGGGACCTGCAAGGTTGCAGTTCGCGGCCCGAGAAGCACTCTCCGGCCAACATGCCAAACGTCCAGCAATAGCTCCCAAAGGAAAGGGGTCAGCAGCCAAAGACCTAGCTGGCCTGAAAGCCCCCCAGGGGGCCCACAAGCAGCCCCTCTCAATTTGGGTCTGGGGGCTTTCGCTGGGCGGGGAACCTTGCAGGTACCTGCAAGGTTGCAGTTCGCGGCCCGAGAAGCACTCTCCGGCCAACATGCCAAACGTCCAGCAATAGCTCCCAAACGAAAGGGGCCAGCAGCCAAAGACCTAGCTGGCCTGAAAGCCCCCCAGGGGGCCCACAAGCAGCCCCTCTCAATTTGGGTCTGGGGGCTTTCGCTGGGCGGGGAACCTTGGAGGTACCTGCAAGGTTGCAGTTCGCGGCCCGAGAAGCACTCTCCGGCCAACATGCCAAACGTCCAGCAATAGCTCCCAAACGAAAGGGGCCAGCAGCCAAAGACCTAGGTGGCCTGAAAGCCCCCCAGGGGGCCCACAAGCAGCCCCTCTCAATTTGGGTCTGGGGGCTTTCGCTGGGCGGGGAACCTTGGAGGGACCTGCAAGGTTGCAGTTCGCGGCCCGAGAAGCACTCTCCGGCCAACATGCCAAACGTCCAGCAATAGCTCCCAAACGAAAGGGGCCAGCCGCCAAATACCTAGGTGGCCTGAAAGCCCCCCAGGGGGCCCACAAGCAGCCCCTCTCAATTTGGGTCTGGGGGCTTTCGCTGGGCGGGGAACCTTGCAGGTACCTGCAAGGTTGCAGTTCGCGGCCCGAGAAGCACTCTCCGGCCAACATGCCAAACGTCCAGCAATAGCTCCCAAACGAAAGGGGCCAGCAGCCAAAGACCTAGCTGGCCTGAAAGCCCCCCAGGGGGCCCACAAGCAGCCCCTCTTAATTTGGGTCTGGGGGCTTTCGCTGGGCGGGGAACCTTGCAGGTACCTGCAAGGTTGCAGTTCGCGGCCCGAGAAGCACTCTCCGGCCAACATGCCAAACGTCCAGCAATAGCTCCCAAACGAAAGGGGCCAGCAGCCAAAGACCTAGCTGGCCTGAAAGCCCCCCAGGGGGCCCACAAGCAGCCCCTCTCAATTTGGGTCTGGGGTCTTTCGCTGGGCGGGGAACCTTGGAGGGACCTGCAAGGTTGCAGTTGGCGGCCCGAGAAGCACTCTCCGGCCAACATGCCAAACGTCCAGCAATAGCTCCCAAAGGAAAGGGGCCAGCAGACAAAAACCTAGCTGGCCTGAAAGCCCCCCAGGGGGCTTACAAGCAGCCCCTCTCAATTTGGGTCTGGGGGCTTTCGCTGGGCGGGGAACCTTGGAGGGACCTGCAAGGTTGCAGTTCGCGGCCCGAGAAGCACTCTCCGGCCAACATGCCAAACGTCCAGCAATAGCTCCCAAACGAAAGGGGCCAGCAGCCAAAGACCTAGCTGGCCTGAAAGCCCCCCAGGGGGCCCACAAGCAGCCCCTCTCAATTTGGGTCTGGGGGCTTTCGCTGGGCGGGGAACCTTGAAGAGACCTGCAAGGTTGCAGTTCGCGGCCCGAGAAGCACTCTCCGGCCAACATGCCAAACGTCCAGCAATAGCTCCCAAACGAAAGGGGCCAGCAGCCAAAGACCTAGCTGGCCTGAAAGCCTCCCAGGGGGCCCACAAGCAGCCCCTCTCAATTTGGGTCTGGGGGCTTTCGCTGGGCAGGGAACCTTGGAGGGACCTGCAAGGTTGCAGTTCGCGGCCCGAGAAGCACTCTCCGGCCAACATGCCAAACGTCCAGCAATAGCTCCCAAACGAAAGGGGCCAGCAGCCAAAGACCTAGCTGGCCTGAAAGCCCCCCAGGGGGCCCACAAGCAGCCCCTCTCAATTTGGGTCTGGGGGCTTTCGCTGGGCAGGGAACCTTGGAGGGACCTGCAAGGTTGCAGTTGGCGGCCCGAGAAGCACTCTCCGGCCAACATGCCAAACGTCCAGCAATAGCTCCCAAACGAAAGGGGCCAGCAGCCAAAGACCTAGCTGGCCTGAAAGCCCCCCAGGGGGCCCACAAGCAGCCCCTCTCAATTTGGGTCTGGGGGCTTTCGCTGGGCGGGGAACCTTGCAGGTACCTGCAAGTTTGCAGTTCGCGGCCCGAGAAGCACTCTCCGGCCAACATGCCAAACGTCCAGCAATAGCTCCCAAACGAAAGGGGCCAGCAGCCAAAGACCTAGGTGGCCTGAAAGCCCCCCAGGGGGCCCACAAGCAGCCCCTCTCAATTTGGGTCTGGGGGCTTTCGCTGGGCGGGGAACCTTGAAGAGACCTGCAAGGTTGCAGTTCGCGGCCCGAGAAGCACTCTCCGGCCAACATGCCAAACGTCCAGCAATAGCTCCCAAACGAAAGGGGCCAGCAGCCAAAGACCTAGCTGGCCTGAAAGCCTCCCAGGGGGCCCACAAGCAGCCCCTCTCAATTTGGGTCTGGGGGCTTTCGCTGGGCAGGGAACCTTGGAGGGACCTGCAAGGTTGCAGTTCGCGGCCCGAGAAGCACTCTCCGGCCAACATGCCAAACGTCCAGCAATAGCTCCCAAACGAAAGGGGCCAGCAGCCAAAGACCTAGCTGGCCTGAAAGCCCCCCAGGGGGCCCACAAGCAGCCCCTCTCAATTTGGGTCTGGGGGCTTTCGCTGGGCAGGGAACCTTGGAGGGACCTGCAAGGTTGCAGTTGGCGGCCCGAGAAGCACTCTCCGGCCAACATGCCAAACGTCCAGCAATAGCTCCCAAACGAAAGGGGCCAGCAGCCAAAGACCTAGCTGGCCTGAAAGCCCCCCAGGGGGCCCACAAGCAGCCCCTCTCAATTTGGGTCTGGGGGCTTTCGCTGGGCGGGGAACCTTGGAGGGACCTGCAAGGTTGCAGTTCGCGGCCCGAGAAGCACTCTCCGGCCAACATGCCAAACGTCCAGCAATAGCTCCCAAAGGAAAGGGGCCAGCAGCCAAAGACCTAGGTGGCCTGAAAGCCCCCCAGGGGGCCCACAAGCAGCCCCTCTCAATTTGGGTCTGGGGGCTTTCGCTGGGCGGGGAACCTTGGAGGGACCTGCAAGGTTGCAGTTCGCGGCCCGAGAAGCACTCTCCGGCCAACATGCCAAACGTCCAGCAATAGCTCCCAAACGAAAGGGGCCAGAACCCAAAGACCTAGGTGGCCTGAAAGCCCCCCAGGGGGCCCACAAGCAGCCCCTCTCAATTTGGGTCTGGGGGCTTTCGCTGGGCGGGGAACCTTGGAGGGACCTGCAAGGTTGCAGTTCGCGGCCCGAGAAGCACTCTCCGGCCAACATGCCAAACGTCCAGCAATAGCTCCCAAAGGAAAGGGGCCAGCCGCCAAAGACCTAGCTGGCCTGAAAGCCCCCCAGGGGGCCCACAAGCAGCCCCTCTCAATTTGGGTCTGGGGGCTTTCGCTGGGCGGGGAACCTTGCAGGTACCTGCAAGGTTGCAGTTCGCGGCCCGAGAAGCACTCTCCGGCCAACATGCCAAACGTCCAGCAATAGCTCCCAAACGAAAGGGGCCAGCAGCCAAAGACCTAGCTGGCCTGAAAGCCTCCCAGGGGGCCCACAAGCAGCCCCTCTCAATTTGGGTCTGGGGGCTTTCGCTGGGCGGGGAACATTGCAGGTACCTGCAAGGTTGCAGTTCGCGGCCCGAGAAGCACTCTCCGGCCAACATGCCAAACGTCCAGCAATAGCTCCCAAACGAAAGGGGCCAGCAGCCAAAGACCTAGCTGGCCTGAAAGCCCCCCAGGGGGCCCACAAGCAGCCCCTCTCAATTTGGGTCTGGGGGCTTTCGCTGGGCGGGGAACCTTGCAGGTACCTGCAAGTTTGCAGTTCGCGGCCCGAGAAGCACTCTCCGGCCAACATGCCAAACGTCCAGCAATAGCTCCCAAACGAAAGGGGCCAGCAGCCAAAGACCTAGGTGGCCTGAAAGCCCCCCAGGGGGCCCACAAGCAGCCCCTCTCAATTTGGGTCTGGGGGCTTTCGCTGGGCGGGGAACCTTGGAGGGACCTGCAAGGTTGCAGTTCGCGGCCCGAGAAGCACTCTCCGGCCAACATGCCAAACGTCCAGCAATAGCTCCCAAACGAAAGGGGCCAGCCGCCAAAGACCTAGGTGGCCTGAAAGCCCCCCAGGGGGCCCACAAGCAGCCCCTCTCAATTTGGGTCTGGGGGCTTTCGCTGGGCGGGGAACCTTGGAGGGACCTGCAAGGTTGCAGTTCGCAGCCCGAGAAGCACTCTCCGGCCAACATGCCAAACGTCCAGCAATAGCTCCCAAAGGAAAGGGGCCAGCAGCCAAAGACCTAGCTGGCCTGAAAGCCCCCCAGGGGGCCCACAAGCAGCCCCTCTCAATTTGGGTCTGGGGGCTTTCGCTGGGCGGGGAACCTTGCAGGTACCTGCAAGGTTGCAGTTCGCGGCCCGAGAAGCACTCTCCGGCCAACATGCCAAACGTCCAGCAATAGCTCCCAAACGAAAGGGGCCAGCAGCCAAAGACCTAGCTGGCCTGAAAGCCTCCCAGGGGGCCCACAAGCAGCCCCTCTCAATTTGGGTCTGGGGGCTTTTGCTGGACAGGGAACCTTGGAGGTACCTGCAAGGTTGCAGTTCGCGGCCCGAGAAGCACTCTCCGGCCAACATGCCAAACGTCCAGCAATAGCTCCCAAACGAAAGGGGCCAGCAGCCAAAGACCTAGCTGGCCTGAAAGCCCCCCAGGGGGCCCACAAGCAGCCCCTCTCAATTTGGGTCTGGGGGCTTTCGCTGGGCGGGGAACCTTGGAGGGACCTGCAAGGTTGCAGTTCGCGGCCCGAGAAGCACTCTCGGGCCAACATGCCAAACGTCCAGCAATAGCTCCCAAAGGAAAGGGGCCAGCAGCCAAAGACCTAGCTGGCCTGAAAGCCCCCCAGGGGGCCCACAAGCAGCCCCTCTCAATTTGGGTCTGGGGGCTTTCCCTGGGCGGGGAACCTTGCAGGTAACTGCAAGGTTGCAGTTCGCGGCCCGAGAAGCACTCTCCGGCCAACATGCCAAACGTCCAGCAATAGCTCCCAAACGAAAGGGGCCAGCAGCCAAAGACCTAGGTGGCCTGAAAGCCCCCCAGGGGGCCCACAAGCAGCCCCTCTCAATTTGGGTCTGGGGGCTTTCGCTGGGCGGGGAACCTTGGAGGGACCTGCAAGGTTGCAGTTCGCAGCCCGAGAAGCACTCTCCGGCCAACATGCCAAACGTCCAGCAATAGCTCCCAAACGAAAGGGGCCAGCAGCCAAAGACCTAGCTGGCCTGAAAGCCCCCCAGGGGGCCCACAAGCAGCCCCTCTCAATTTGGGTCTGGGGGCTTTCGCTGGGCGGGGAACCTTGCAGGTACCTGCAAGTTTGCAGTTCGCGGCCCGAGAAGCACTCTCCGGCCAACATGCCAAACGTCCAGCAATAGCTCCCAAACGAAAGGGGCCAGCAGCCAAAGACCTAGCTGGCCTGAAAGCCTCCCAGGGGGCCCACAAGCAGCCCCTCTCAATTTGGGTCTGGGGGCTTTTGCTGGACAGGGAACCTTGGAGGTACCTGCAAGGTTGCAGTTCGCGGCCCGAGAAGCACTCTCCGGCCAACATGCCAAACGTCCAGCAATAGCTCCCAAACGAAAGGGGCCAGCAGCCAAAGACCTAGCTGGCCTGAAAGCCCCCCAGGGGGCCCACAAGCAGCCCCTCTCAATTTGGGTCTGGGGGCTTTCGCTGGGCGGGGAACCTTGGAGGTACCTGCAAGGTTGCAGTTCGCGGCCCGAGAAGCACTCTCCGGCCAACATGCCAAACGTCCAGCAATAGCTCCCAAACGAAAGGGGCCAGCAGCCAAAGACCTAGCTGGCCTGAAAGCCTCCCAGGGGGCCCACAAGCAGCCCCTCTCAATTTGGGTCTGGGGGCTTTCGCTGGGCAGGGAACCTTGGAGGTACCTGCAAGGTTGCAGTTCGCGGCCCGAGAAGCACTCTCCGGCCAACATGCCAAACGTCCAGCAATAGCTCCCAAACGAAAGGGGCCAGCAGCCAAAGACCTAGCTGGCCTGAAAGCCCCCCAGGGGGCCCACAAGCAGCCCCTCTCAATTTGGGTCTGGGGGCTTTCGCTGGGCGGGGAACCTTGGAGGGACCTGCAAGGTTGCAGTTCGCGGCCCGAGAAGCACTCTCCGGCCAACATGCCAAACGTCCAGCAATAGCTCCCAAACGAAAGGGGCCAGCAGCCAAAGACCTAGCTGGCCTGAAAGCCTCCCAGGGGGCCCACAAGCAGCCCCTCTCAATTTGGGTCTGGGGGCTTTTGCTGGACAGGGAACCTTGGAGGTACCTACAAGGTTGCAGTTCGCGGCCCGAGAAGCACTCTCCGGCCAACATGCCAAACGTCCAGCAATAGCTCCCAAACGAAAGGGGCCAGCAGCCAAAGACCTAGCTGGCCTGAAAGCCCCCCAGGGGGCCCACAAGCAGCCCCTCTCAATTTGGGTCTGGGGGCTTTCGCTGGGCGGGGAACCTTGGAGGTACCTGCAAGGTTGCAGTTCGCGGCCCGAGAAGCACTCTCCGGCCAACATGCCAAACGTCCAGCAATAGCTCCCAAACGAAAGGGGCCAGCAGCCAAAGACCTAGCTGGCCTGAAAGCCCCCCAGGGGGCCCACAAGCAGCCCCTCTCAATTTGGGTCTGGGGGCTTTCGCTGGGCGGGGAACCTTGGAGGGACCTGCAAGGTTGCAGTTCGCGGCCCGAGAATCACTCTCGGGCCAACATGCCAAACGTCCAGCAATAGCTCCCAAACGAAAGGGGCCAGCAGCCAAAGACCTAGGTGGCCTGAAAGCCCCCCAGGGGGCCCACAAGCAGCCCCTCTCAATTTGGGTCTGGGGGCTTTCGCTGGGCGGGGAACCTTGGAGGGACCTGCAAGGTTGCAGTTCGCAGCCCGAGAAGCACTCTCCGGCCAACATGCCAAACGTCCAGCAATAGCTCCCAAACGAAAGGAGCCAGCAGCCAAAGACCTAGCTGGCCTGAAAGCCCCCCAGGGGGCCCACAAGCAGCCCCTCTCAATTTGGGTCTGGGGGCTTTCGCTGGGCGGGGAACCTTGAAGAGACCTGCAAGGTTGCAGTTCGCGGCCCGAGAAGCACTCTCCGGCCAACATGCCAAACGTCCAGCAATAGCTCCCAAACGAAAGGGGCCAGCACCCAAATACCTAGCTGGCCTGAAAGCCCCCCAGGGGGCCCACAAGCAGCCCCTCTCAATTTGGGTCTGGGGGCTTTCTCTGGGCAGGGAACCTTGGAGGTACCTGCAAGGTTGCAGTTCGCGGCCCGAGAAGCACTCTCCGGCCAACATGCCAAACGTCCAGCAATAGCTCCCAAACGAAAGGGGCCAGCAGCCAAAGACCTAGCTGGCCTGAAAGCCCCCCAGGGGGCCCACAAGCAGCCCCTCTCAATTTGGGTCTGGGGGCTTTCGCTGAGCTGGGAACCTTGGAGGGACCTGCAAGGTTGCAGTTCGCGGCCCGAGAAGCACTCTCCAGCCAACATGCCAAACGTCCAGCAATAGCTCCCAAACGAAAGGGGCCAGCAGCCAAAGACCTAGCTGGCCTGAAAGCCCCCCAGGGGGCCCACAAGCAGCCCCTCTCAATTTGGGTCTGGGGGCTTTCGCTGGGCGGGGAACCTTGGAGGGACCTGCAAGGTTGCAGTTCGCGGCCCGAGAAGCACTCTCCGGCCAACATGCCAAACGTCCAGCAATAGCTCCCAAACGAAAGGGGCCAGCAGCCAAAGACCTAGCTGGCCTGAAAGCCCCCCAGGGGGCCCACAAGCAGCCCCTCTCAATTTGGGTCTGGGGGCTTTCGCTGGGCAGGGAACCTTGGAGGTACCTGCAAGGTTGCAGTTCGCGGCCCGAGAAGCACTCTCCGGCCAACATGCCAAACGTCCAGCAATAGCTCCCAAACGAAAGGGGCCAGCAGCCAAAGACCTAGCTGGCCTGAAAGCCCCCCAGGGGGCCCACAAGCAGCCCCTCTCAATTTGGGTCTGGGGGCTTTCGCTGGGCGGGGAACCTTGGAGGGACCTGCAAGGTTGCAGTTCGCGGCCCGAGAAGCACTCTCCGGCCAACATGCCAAACGTCCAGCAATAGCTCCCAAACGAAAGGGGCCAGCAGCCAAAGACCTAGCTGGCCTGAAAGCCCCCCAGGGGGCCCACAAGCAGCCCCTCTCAATTTGGGTCTGGGGGCTTTCGCTGGGCGGGGAACCTTGCAGGTACCTGCAAGTTTGCAGTTCGCGGCCCGAGAAGCACTCTCCGGCCAACATGCCAAACGTCCAGCAATAGCTCCCAAACGAAAGGGGCCAGCAGCCAAAGACCTAGCTGGCCTGAAAGCCTCCCAGGGGGCCCACAAGCAGCCCCTCTCAATTTGGGTCTGGGGGCTTTTGCTGGACAGGGAACCTTGGAGGTACCTGCAAGGTTGCAGTTCGCGGCCCGAGAAGCACTCTCCGGCCAACATGCCAAACGTCCAGCAATAGCTCCCAAACGAAAGGGGCCAGCAGCCAAAGACCTAGCTGGCCTGAAAGCCCCCCAGGGGGCCCACAAGCAGCCCCTCTCAATTTGGGTCTGGGGGCTTTCGCTGGGCGGGGAACCTTGGAGGGACCTGCAAGGTTGCAGTTCGCGGCCCGAGAAGCACTCTCCGGCCAACATGCCAAACGTCCAGCAATAGCTCCCAAACGAAAGGGGCCAGCAGCCAAAGACCTAGCTGGCCTGAAAGCCCCCCAGGGGGCCCACAAGCAGCCCCTCTCAATTTGGGTCTGGGGGCTTTCGCTGGGCGGGGAACCTTGGAGGGACCTGCAAGGTTGCAGTTCGCGGCCCGAGAAGCACTCTCGGGCCAACATGCCAAACGTCCAGCAATAGCTCCCAAATAAAAGGGGCCAGCAGCCAAAGACCTAGCTGGCCTGAAAGCCCCCCAGGGGGCCCACAAGCAGCCCCTCTCAATTTGGGTCTGGGGGCTTTCGCTGGGCGGGGAACCTTGCAGGTACCTGGAAGGTTGCAGTTCGCGGCCCGAGAAGCACTCTCCGGCCAACATGCCAAACGTCCAGCAATAGCTCCCAAACGAAAGGGGCCAGCAGCCAAAGACCTAGCTGGCCTGAAAGCCCCCCAGGGGTCCCACAAGCAGCCCCTCTCCATTTGGGTCTGGGGGCTTTCGCTGGGCGGGGAACCTTGCAGGTACCTGCAAGGTTGCAGTTCGCGGCCCGAGAAGCACTCTCCGGCCAACATGCCAAACGTCCAGCAATAGCTCCCAAACGAAAGGGGCCAGCAGCCAAAGACCTAGCTGGCCTGAAAGCCCCCCAGGGGGCCCACAAGCAGCCCCTCTCAATTTGGGTCTGGGGGCTTTCGCTGGGCGGGGAACCTTGCAGGTACCTGCAAGGTTGCAGTTCGCGGCCCGAGAAGCACTCTCCGGCCAACATGCCAAACGTCCAGCAATAGCTCCCAAACGAAAGGGGCCAGCAGCCAAAGACCTAGCTGGCCTGAAAGCCCCCCAGGGGGCCCACAAGCAGCCCCTCTCAATTTGGGTCTGGGGGCTTTCGCTGGGCGGGGAACCTTGGAGGGACCTGCAAGGTTGCAGTTCGCGGCCCGAGAAGCACTCTCCGGCCAACATGCCAAACGTCCAGCAATAGCTCCCAAACGAAAGGGGCCAGCAGCCAAAGACCTAGCTGGCCTGAAAGCCCCCCAGGGGGCCCACAAGCAGCCCCTCTCAATTTGGGTCTGGGGGCTTTCGCTGGGCGGGGAACCTTGCAGGTACCTGCAAGGTTGCAGTTCGCGGCCCGAGAAGCACTCTCCGGCCAACATGCCAAACGTCCAGCAATAGCTCCCAAACGAAAGGGGCCAGCAGCCAAAGACCTAGCTGGCCTGAAAGCCCCCCAGGGGGCCCACAAGCAGCCCCTCTCAATTTGGGTCTGGGGGCTTTCGCTGGGCAGGGAACCTTGGAGGTACCTGCAAGGTTGCAGTTCGCGGCCCGAGAAGCACTCTCCGGCCAACATGCCAAACGTCCAGCAATAGCTCCCAAAGGAAAGGGGCCAGCAGCCAAAGACCTAGCTGGCCTGAAAGCCCCCCAGGGGGCCCACAAGCAGCCCCTCTCAATTTGGGTCTGGGGGCTTTCGCTGGGCGGGGAACCTTGGAGGGACCTGCAAGGTTGCAGTTCGCGGCCCGAGAAGCACTCTCCGGCCAACATGCCAAACGTCCAGCAATAGCTCCCAAACGAAAGGGGCCAGCAGCCAAAGACCTAGCTGGCCTGAAAGCCTCCCAGGGGGCCCACAAGCAGCCCCTCTCAATTTGGGTCTGGGGGCTTTCGCTGGGCGGGGAACCTTGGAGGGACCTGCAAGGTTGCAGTTCGCGGCCCGAGAAGCACTCTCCGGCCAACATGCCAAACGTCCAGCAATAGCTCCCAAACGAAAGGGGCCAGCCGCCAAAGACCTAGGTGGCCTGAAAGCCCCCCAGGGGGCCCACAAGCAGCCCCTCTCAATTTGGGTCTGGGGGCTTTCGCTGGGCGGGGAACCTTGGAGGGACCTGCAAGGTTGCAGTTCGCAGCCCGAGAAGCACTCTCCGGCCAACATGCCAAACGTCCAGCAATAGCTCCCAAAGGAAAGGGGCCAGCAGCCAAAGACCTAGCTGGCCTGAAAGCCCCCCAGGGGGCCCACAAGCAGCCCCTCTCAATTTGGGTCTGGGGGCTTTCCCTGGGCGGGGAACCTTGCAGGTAACTGCAAGGTTGCAGTTCGCGGCCCGAGAAGCACTCTCCGGCCAACATGCCAAACGTCCAGCAATAGCTCCCAAACGAAAGGGGCCAGCAGCCAAAGACCTAGGTGGCCTGAAAGCCCCCCAGGGGGCCCACAAGCAGCCCCTCTCAATTTGGGTCTGGGGGCTTTCGCTGGGCGGGGAACCTTGGAGGGACCTGCAAGGTTGCAGTTCGCAGCCCGAGAAGCACTCTCCGGCCAACATGCCAAACGTCCAGCAATAGCTCCCAAAGGAAAGGGGCCAGCAGCCAAAGACCTAGCTGGCCTGAAAGCCCCCCAGGGGGCCCACAAGCAGCCCCTCTCAATTTGGGTCTGGGGGCTTTCCCTGGGCGGGGAACCTTGCAGGTAACTGCAAGGTTGCAGTTCGCGGCCCGAGAAGCACTCTCCGGCCAACATGCCAAACGTCCAGCAATAGCTCCCAAACGAAAGGGGCCAGCAGCCAAAGACCTAGGTGGCCTGAAAGCCCCCCAGGGGGCCCACAAGCAGCCCCTCTCAATTTGGGTCTGGGGGCTTTCGCTGGGCGGGGAACCTTGGAGGGACCTGCAAGGTTGCAGTTCGCAGCCCGAGAAGCACTCTCCGGCCAACATGCCAAACGTCCAGCAATAGCTCCCAAACGAAAGGGGCCAGCAGCCAAAGACCTAGGTGGCCTGAAAGCCCCCCAGGGGGCCCACAAGCAGCCCCTCTCAAGTTGGGTCTGGGGGCTTTCGCTGGGCGGGGAACCTTGCAGGTACCTGCAAGTTTGCAGTTCGCGGCCCGAGAAGCACTCTCCGGCCAACATGCCAAACGTCCAGCAATAGCTCCCAAACGAAAGGGGCCAGCAGCCAAAGACCTAGCTGGCCTGAAAGCCTCCCAGGGGGCCCACAAGCAGCCCCTCTCAATTTGGGTCTGGGGGCTTTTGCTGGACAGGGAACCTTGGAGGTACCTGCAAGGTTGCAGTTCGCGGCCCGAGAAGCACTCTCCGGCCAACATGCCAAACGTCCAGCAATAGCTCCCAAACGAAAGGGGCCAGCAGCCAAAGACCTAGCTGGCCTGAAAGCCCCCCAGGGGGCCCACAAGCAGCCCCTCTCAATTTGGGTCTGGGGGCTTTCGCTGGGCGGGGAACCTTGGAGGTACCTGCAAGGTTGCAGTTCGCGGCCCGAGAAGCACTCTCCGGCCAACATGCCAAACGTCCAGCAATAGCTCCCAAACGAAAGGGGCCAGCAGCCAAAGACCTAGCTGGCCTGAAAGCCCCCCAGGGGGCCCACAAGCAGCCCCTCTCAATTTGGGTCTGGGGGCTTTCGCTGGGCGGGGAACCTTGGAGGGACCTGCAAGGTTGCAGTTCGCGGCCCGAGAAGCACTCTCCGGCCAACATGCCAAACGTCCAGCAATAGCTCCCAAACGAAAGGGGCCAGCAGCCAAAGACCTAGCTGGCCTGAAAGCCTCCCAGGGGGCCCACAAGCAGCCCCTCTCAATTTGGGTCTGGGGGCTTTCGCTGGGCGGGGAACCTTGGAGGGACCTGCAAGGTTGCAGTTGGCGGCCCGAGAAGCACTCTCCGGCCAACATGCCAAACGTCCAGCAATAGCTCCCAAAGGAAAGGGGCCAGCAGCCAAAGACCTAGCTGGCCTGAAAGCCCCCCAGGGGGCCCACAAGCAGCCCCTCTCAATTTGGGTCTGGGGGCTTTCGCTGGGCGGGGAACCTTGGAGGGACCTGCAAGGTTGCAGTTCGCGGCCCGAGAAGCACTCTCCGGCCAACATGCCAAACGTCCAGCAATAGCTCCCAAACGAAAGGGGCCAGCAGCCAAAGACCTAGGTGGCCTGAAAGCCCCCCAGGGGGCCCACAAGCAGCCCCTCTCAATTTGGGTCTGGGGGCTTTCTCTGGGCAGGGAACCTTGGAGGTACCTGCAAGGTTGCAGTTCGCGGCCCGAGAAGCACTCTCCGGCCAACATGCCAAACGTCCAGCAATAGCTCCCAAACGAAAGGGGCCAGCAGCCAAAGACCTAGCTGGCCTGAAAGCCCCCCAGGGGGCCCACAAGCAGCCCCTCTCAATTTGGGTCTGGGGGCTTTCGCTGAGCTGGGAACCTTGGAGGGACCTGCAAGGTTGCAGTTCGCGGCCCGAGAAGCACTCTCGGGCCAACATGCCAAACGTCCAGCAATAGCTCCCAAACGAAAGGGGCCAGCAGCCAAAGACCTAGCTGGCCTGAAAGCCCCCCAGGGGGCCCACAAGCAGCCCCTCTCAATTTGGGTCTGGGGGCTTTCGCTGGGCGGGGAACCTTGGAGGGACCTGCAAGGTTGCAGTTCGCGGCCCAAGAAGCACTCTCCGGCCAACATGCCAAACGTCCAGCAATAGCTCCCAAACGAAAGGGGCCAGCAGCCAAAGACCTAGGTGGCCTGAAAGCCCCCCAGGGGGCCCACAAGCAGCCCCTCTCAATTTGGGTCTGGGGGCTTTCGCTGGGCAGGGAACCTTGGAGGTACCTGCAAGGTTGCAGTTCGCGGCCCGAGAAGCACTCTCCGGCCAACATGCCAAACGTCCAGCAATAGCTCCCAAAGGAAAGGGGCCAGCAGCCAAAGACCTAGCTGGCCTGAAAGCCCCCCAGGGGGCCCACAAGCAGCCCCTCTCAATTTGGGTCTGGGGGCTTTCGCTGGGCGGGGAACCTTGGAGGGACCTGCAAGGTTGCAGTTCGCGGCCCGAGAAGCACTCTCCGGCCAACATGCCAAACGTCCAGCAATAGCTCCCAAAGGAAAGGGGCCAGCAGCCAAAGACCTAGCTGGCCTGAAAGCCCCCCAGGGGGCCCACAAGCAGCCCCTCTCAATTTGGGTCTGGGGGCTTTCGCTGGGCGGGGAACATTGAAGAGACCTGCAAGTTTGCAGTTCGCGGCCCGAGAAGCACTCTCCGGCCAACATGCCAAACGTCCAGCAATAGCTCCCAAAGGAAAGGGGCCAGCAGCCAAAGACCTAGCTGGCCTGAAAGCCTCCCAGGGGGCCCACAAGCAGCCCCTCTCAATTTGGGTCTGGGGGCTTTTGCTGGACAGGGAACCTTGGAGGTACCTGCAAGGTTGCAGTTCGCGGCCCGAGAAGCACTCTCCGGCCAACATGCCAAACGTCCAGCAATAGCTCCCAAACGAAAGGGGCCAGCAGCCAAAGACCTAGCTGGCCTGAAAGCCCCCCAGGGGGCCCACAAGCAGCCCCTCTCAATTTGGGTCTGGGGGCTTTCGCTGGGCGGGGAACCTTGGAGGGACCTGCAAGGTTGCAGTTCGCGGCCCGAGAAGCACTCTCCGGCCAACATGCCAAACGTCCAGCAATAGCTCCCAAACGAAAGGGGCCAGCAGCCAAAGACCTAGCTGGCCTGAAAGCCCCCCAGGGGGCCCACAAGCAGCCCCTCTCAATTTGGGTCTGGGGGCTTTCGCTGGGCGGGGAACCTTGGAGGGACCTGCAAGGTTGCAGTTCGCGGCCCGAGAAGCACTCTCGGGCCAACATGCCAAACGTCCAGCAATAGCTCCCAAAGGAAAGGGGCCAGCAGCCAAAGACCTAGCTGGCCTGAAAGCCCCCCAGGGGGCCCACAAGCAGCCCCTCTCAATTTGGGTCTGGGGGCTTTCGCTGGGCGGGGAACCTTGCAGGTACCTGGAAGGTTGCAGTTCGCGGCCCGAGAAGCACTCTCCGGCCAACATGCCAAACGTCCAGCAATAGCTCCCAAACGAAAGGGGCCAGCAGCCAAAGACCTAGGTGGCCTGAAAGCCCCCCAGGGGGCCCACAAGCAGCCCCTCTCAATTTGGGTCTGGGGGCTTTCGCTGGGCGGGGAACCTTGGAGGGACCTGCAAGGTTGCAGTTCGCAGCCCGAGAAGCACTCTCCGGCCAACATGCCAAACGTCCAGCAATAGCTCCCAAAGGAAAGGGGCCAGCAGCCAAAGACCTAGCTGGCCTGAAAGCCCCCCAGGGGGCCCACAAGCAGCCCCTCTCAATTTGGGTCTGGGGGCTTTCGCTGGGCGGGGAACCTTGCAGGTACCTGCAAGGTTGCAGTTCGCGGCCCGAGAAGCACTCTCCGGCCAACATGCCAAACGTCCAGCAATAGCTCCCAAACGAAAGGGGCCAGCAGCCAAAGACCTAGCTGGCCTGAAAGCCCCCCAGGGGGCCCACAAGCAGCCCCTCTCAATTTGGGTCTGGGGGCTTTCGCTGGGCGGGGAACCTTGGAGGTACCTGCAAGGTTGCAGTTCGCGGCCCGAGAAGCACTCTCCGGCCAACATGCCAAACGTCCAGCAATAGCTCCCAAACGAAAGGGGCCAGCAGCCAAAGACCTAGCTGGCCTGAAAGCCCCCCAGGGGGCCCACAAGCAGCCCCTCTCAATTTGGGTCTGGGGGCTTTCGCTGGGCGGGGAACCTTGGAGGGACCTGCAAGGTTGCAGTTCGCGGCCCGAGAAGCACTCTCCGGCCAACATGCCAAACGTCCAGCAATAGCTCCCAAACGAAAGGGGCCAGCAGCCAAAGACCTAGCTGGCCTGAAAGCCTCCCAGGGGGCCCACAAGCAGCCCCTCTCAATTTGGGTCTGGGGGCTTTCGCTGGGCGGGGAACCTTGGAGGGACCTGCAAGGTTGCAGTTGGCGGCCCGAGAAGCACTCTCCGGCCAACATGCCAAACGTCCAGCAATAGCTCCCAAAGGAAAGGGGCCAGCAGCCAAAGACCTAGCTGGCCTGAAAGCCCCCCAGGGGGCCCACAAGCAGCCCCTCTCAATTTGGGTCTGGGGGCTTTCGCTGGGCGGGGAACCTTGGAGGGACCTGCAAGGTTGCAGTTCGCGGCCCGAGAAGCACTCTCCAGCCAACATGCCAAACGTCCAGCAATAGCTCCCAAACGAAAGGGGCCAGCAGCCAAAGACCTAGCTGGCCTGAAAGCCCCCCAGGGGGCCCACAAGCAGCCCCTCTCAATTTGGGTCTGGGGGCTTTCGCTGGGCGGGGAACCTTGGAGGGACCTGCAAGGTTGCAGTTCGCGGCCCAAGAAGCACTCTCCGGCCAACATGCCAAACGTCCAGCAATAGCTCCCAAACGAAAGGGGCCAGCAGCCAAAGACCTAGGTGGCCTGAAAGCCCCCCAGGGGGCCCACAAGCAGCCCCTCTCAATTTGGGTCTGGGGGCTTTCGCTGGGCAGGGAACCTTGGAGGTACCTGCAAGGTTGCAGTTCGCGGCCCGAGAAGCACTCTCCGGCCAACATGCCAAACGTCCAGCAATAGCTCCCAAAGGAAAGGGGCCAGCAGCCAAAGACCTAGCTGGCCTGAAAGCCCCCCAGGGGGCCCACAAGCAGCCCCTCTCAATTTGGGTCTGGGGGCTTTCGCTGGGCGGGGAACCTTGGAGGGACCTGCAAGGTTGCAGTTCGCGGCCCGAGAAGCACTCTCCGGCCAACATGCCAAACGTCCAGCAATAGCTCCCAAAGGAAAGGGGCCAGCAGCCAAAGACCTAGCTGGCCTGAAAGCCCCCCAGGGGGCCCACAAGCAGCCCCTCTCAATTTGGGTCTGGGGGCTTTCGCTGGGCGGGGAACATTGAAGAGACCTGCAAGTTTGCAGTTCGCGGCCCGAGAAGCACTCTCCGGCCAACATGCCAAACGTCCAGCAATAGCTCCCAAAGGAAAGGGGCCAGCAGCCAAAGACCTAGCTGGCCTGAAAGCCTCCCAGGGGGCCCACAAGCAGCCCCTCTCAATTTGGGTCTGGGGGCTTTTGCTGGACAGGGAACCTTGGAGGTACCTGCAAGGTTGCAGTTCGCGGCCCGAGAAGCACTCTCCGGCCAACATGCCAAACGTCCAGCAATAGCTCCCAAACGAAAGGGGCCAGCAGCCAAAGACCTAGCTGGCCTGAAAGCCCCCCAGGGGGCCCACAAGCAGCCCCTCTCAATTTGGGTCTGGGGGCTTTCGCTGGGCGGGGAACCTTGGAGGGACCTGCAAGGTTGCAGTTCGCGGCCCGAGAAGCACTCTCCGGCCAACATGCCAAACGTCCAGCAATAGCTCCCAAACGAAAGGGGCCAGCAGCCAAAGACCTAGCTGGCCTGAAAGCCCCCCAGGGGGCCCACAAGCAGCCCCTCTCAATTTGGGTCTGGGGGCTTTCGCTGGGCGGGGAACCTTGGAGGGACCTGCAAGGTTGCAGTTCGCGGCCCGAGAAGCACTCTCGGGCCAACATGCCAAACGTCCAGCAATAGCTCCCAAAGGAAAGGGGCCAGCAGCCAAAGACCTAGCTGGCCTGAAAGCCCCCCAGGGGGCCCACAAGCAGCCCCTCTCAATTTGGGTCTGGGGGCTTTCGCTGGGCGGGGAACCTTGCAGGTACCTGGAAGGTTGCAGTTCGCGGCCCGAGAAGCACTCTCCGGCCAACATGCCAAACGTCCAGCAATAGCTCCCAAACGAAAGGGGCCAGCAGCCAAAGACCTAGCTGGCCTGAAAGCCCCCCAGGGGGCCCACAAGCAGCCCCTCTCAATTTGGGTCTGGGGGCTTTCGCTGGGCGGGGAACCTTGGAGGGACCTGCAAGGTTGCAGTTCGCAGCCCGAGAAGCACTCTCCGGCCAACATGCCAAACGTCCAGCAATAGCTCCCAAAGGAAAGGGGCCAGCAGCCAAAGACCTAGCTGGCCTGAAAGCCCCCCAGGGGGCCCACAAGCAGCCCCTCTCAATTTGGGTCTGGGGGCTTTCGCTGGGCGGGGAACCTTGCAGGTACCTGCAAGGTTGCAGTTCGCGGCCCGAGAAGCACTCTCCGGCCAACATGCCAAACGTCCAGCAATAGCTCCCAAACGAAAGGGGCCAGCAGCCAAAGACCTAGCTGGCCTGAAAGACTCCCAGGGGGCCCACAAGCAGCCCCTCTCAATTTGGGTCTGGGGGCTTTTGCTGGACAGGGAACCTTGGAGGTACCTGCAAGGTTGCAGTTCGCGGCCCGAGAAGCACTCTCCGGCCAACATGCCAAACGTCCAGCAATAGCTCCCAAACGAAAGGGGCCAGCAGCCAAAGACCTAGCTGGCCTGAAAGCCCCCCAGGGGGCCCACAAGCAGCCCCTCTCAATTTGGGTCTGGGGGCTTTCGCTGGGCGGGGAACCTTGGAGGTACCTGCAAGGTTGCAGTTCGCGGCCCGAGAAGCACTCTCCGGCCAACATGCCAAACGTCCAGCAATAGCTCCCAAACGAAAGGGGCCAGCACCCAAAGACCTAGCTGGCCTGAAAGCCCCCCAGGGGGCCCACAAGCAGCCCCTCTCAATTTGGGTCTGGGGGCTTTCGCTGGGCGGGGAACCTTGGAGGGACCTGCAAGGTTGCAGTTCGCGGCCCGAGAAGCACTCTCGGGCCAACATGCCAAACGTCCAGCAATAGCTCCCAAAGGAAAGGGGCCAGCAGCCAAAGACCTAGCTGGCCTGAAAGCCCCCCAGGGGGCCCACAAGCAGCCCCTCTCAATTTGGGTCTGGGGGCTTTCCCTGGGCGGGGAACCTTGCAGGTAACTGCAAGGTTGCAGTTCGCGGCCCGAGAAGCACTCTCCGGCCAACATGCCAAACGTCCAGCAATAGCTCCCAAACGAAAGGGGCCAGCAGCCAAAGACCTAGGTGGCCTGAAAGCCCCCCAGGGGGCCCACAAGCAGCCCCTCTCAATTTGGGTCTGGGGGCTTTCGCTGGGCGGGGAACCTTGGAGGGACCTGCAAGGTTGCAGTTCGCAGCCCGAGAAGCACTCTCCGGCCAACATGCCAAACGTCCAGCAATAGCTCCCAAACGAAAGGGGCCAGCAGCCAAAGACCTAGCTGGCCTGAAAGCCCCCCAGGGGGCCCACAAGCAGCCCCTCTCAATTTGGGTCTGGGGGCTTTCGCTGGGCGGGGAACCTTGGAGGTACCTGCAAGGTTGCAGTTCGCGGCCCGAGAAGCACTCTCCGGCCAACATGCCAAACGTCCAGCAATAGCTCCCAAACGAAAGGGGCCAGCAGCCAAAGACCTAGCTGGCCTGAAAGCCCCCCAGGGGGCCCACAAGCAGCCCCTCTCAATTTGGGTCTGGGGGCTTTCGCTGGGCGGGGAACCTTGGAGGGACCTGCAAGGTTGCAGTTCGCGGCCCGAGAAGCACTCTCCGGCCAACATGCCAAACGTCCAGCAATAGCTCCCAAACGAAAGGGGCCAGCAGCCAAAGACCTAGCTGGCCTGAAAGCCTCCCAGGGGGCCCACAAGCAGCCCCTCTCAATTTGGGTCTGGGGGCTTTCGCTGGGCGGGGAACCTTGGAGGGACCTGCAAGGTTGCAGTTGGCGGCCCGAGAAGCACTCTCCGGCCAACATGCCAAACGTCCAGCAATAGCTCCCAAAGGAAAGGGGCCAGCAGCCAAAGACCTAGCTGGCCTGAAAGCCCCCCAGGGGGCCCACAAGCAGCCCCTCTCAATTTGGGTCTGGGGGCTTTCGCTGGGCGGGGAACCTTGGAGGGACCTGCAAGGTTGCAGTTCGCGGCCCGAGAAGCACTCTCCGGCCAACATGCCAAACGTCCAGCAATAGCTCCCAAACGAAAGGGGCCAGCAGCCAAAGACCTAGCTGGCCTGAAAGCCCCCCAGGGGGCCCACAAGCAGCCCCTCTCAATTTGGGTCTGGGGGCTTTCTCTGGGCAGGGAACCTTGGAGGTACCTGCAAGGTTGCAGTTCGCGGCCCGAGAAGCACTCTCCGGCCAACATGCCAAACGTCCAGCAATAGCTCCCAAACGAAAGGGGCCAGCAGCCAAAGACCTAGCTGGCCTGAAAGCCCCCCAGGGGGCCCACAAGCAGCCCCTCTCAATTTGGGTCTGGGGGCTTTCGCTGAGCTGGGAACCTTGGAGGGACCTGCAAGGTTGCAGTTCGCGGCCCGAGAAGCACTCTCCAGCCAACATGCCAAACGTCCAGCAATAGCTCCCAAACGAAAGGGGCCAGCAGCCAAAGACCTAGCTGGCCTGAAAGCCCCCCAGGGGGCCCACAAGCAGCCCCTCTCAATTTGGGTCTGGGGGCTTTCGCTGGGCGGGGAACCTTGGAGGGACCTGCAAGGTTGCAGTTCGCGGCCCAAGAAGCACTCTCCGGCCAACATGCCAAACGTCCAGCAATAGCTCCCAAACGAAAGGGGCCAGCAGCCAAAGACCTAGGTGGCCTGAAAGCCCCCCAGGGGGCCCACAAGCAGCCCCTCTCAATTTGGGTCTGGGGGCTTTCGCTGGGCAGGGAACCTTGGAGGTACCTGCAAGGTTGCAGTTCGCGGCCCGAGAAGCACTCTCCGGCCAACATGCCAAACGTCCAGCAATAGCTCCCAAAGGAAAGGGGCCAGCAGCCAAAGACCTAGCTGGCCTGAAAGCCCCCCAGGGGGCCCACAAGCAGCCCCTCTCAATTTGGGTCTGGGGGCTTTCGCTGGGCGGGGAACCTTGGAGGGACCTGCAAGGTTGCAGTTCGCGGCCCGAGAAGCACTCTCCGGCCAACATGCCAAACGTCCAGCAATAGCTCCCAAAGGAAAGGGGCCAGCAGCCAAAGACCTAGCTGGCCTGAAAGCCCCCCAGGGGGCCCACAAGCAGCCCCTCTCAATTTGGGTCTGGGGGCTTTCGCTGGGCGGGGAACATTGAAGAGACCTGCAAGTTTGCAGTTCGCGGCCCGAGAAGCACTCTCCGGCCAACATGCCAAACGTCCAGCAATAGCTCCCAAAGGAAAGGGGCCAGCAGCCAAAGACCTAGCTGGCCTGAAAGCCTCCCAGGGGGCCCACAAGCAGCCCCTCTCAATTTGGGTCTGGGGGCTTTTGCTGGACAGGGAACCTTGGAGGTACCTGCAAGGTTGCAGTTCGCGGCCCGAGAAGCACTCTCCGGCCAACATGCCAAACGTCCAGCAATAGCTCCCAAACGAAAGGGGCCAGCAGCCAAAGACCTAGCTGGCCTGAAAGCCCCCCAGGGGGCCCACAAGCAGCCCCTCTCAATTTGGGTCTGGGGGCTTTCGCTGGGCGGGGAACCTTGGAGGGACCTGCAAGGTTGCAGTTCGCGGCCCGAGAAGCACTCTCCGGCCAACATGCCAAACGTCCAGCAATAGCTCCCAAACGAAAGGGGCCAGCAGCCAAAGACCTAGGTGGCCTGAAAGCCCCCCAGGGGGCCCACAAGCAGCCCCTCTCAATTTGGGTCTGGGGGCTTTCGCTGGGCAGGGAACCTTGGAGGTACCTGCAAGGTTGCAGTTCGCGGCCCGAGAAGCACTCTCCGGCCAACATGCCAAACGTCCAGCAATAGCTCCCAAAGGAAAGGGGCCAGCAGCCAAAGACCTAGCTGGCCTGAAAGCCCCCCAGGGGGCCCACAAGCAGCCCCTCTCAATTTGGGTCTGGGGGCTTTCGCTGGGCGGGGAACCTTGGAGGGACCTGCAAGGTTGCAGTTCGCGGCCCGAGAAGCACTCTCCGGCCAACATGCCAAACGTCCAGCAATAGCTCCCAAAGGAAAGGGGCCAGCAGCCAAAGACCTAGGTGGCCTGAAAGCCCCCCAGGGGGCCCACAAGCAGCCCCTCTCAATTTGGGTCTGGGGGCTTTCGCTGGGCGGGGAACATTGAAGAGACCTGCAAGTTTGCAGTTCGCGGCCCGAGAAGCACTCTCCGGCCAACATGCCAAACGTCCAGCAATAGCTCCCAAAGGAAAGGGGCCAGCAGCCAAAGACCTAGCTGGCCTGAAAGCCTCCCAGGGGGCCCACAAGCAGCCCCTCTCAATTTGGGTCTGGGGGCTTTTGCTGGACAGGGAACCTTGGAGGTACCTGCAAGGTTGCAGTTCGCGGCCCGAGAAGCACTCTCCGGCCAACATGCCAAACGTCCAGCAATAGCTCCCAAACGAAAGGGGCCAGCAGCCAAAGACCTAGCTGGCCTGAAAGCCCCCCAGGGGGCCCACAAGCAGCCCCTCTCAATTTGGGTCTGGGGGCTTTCGCTGGGCGGGGAACCTTGGAGGGACCTGCAAGGTTGCAGTTCGCGGCCCGAGAAGCACTCTCCGGCCAACATGCCAAACGTCCAGCAATAGCTCCCAAACGAAAGGGGCCAGCAGCCAAAGACCTAGCTGGCCTGAAAGCCCCCCAGGGGGCCCACAAGCAGCCCCTCTCAATTTGGGTCTGGGGGCTTTCGCTGGGCGGGGAACCTTGGAGGGACCTGCAAGGTTGCAGTTCGCGGCCCGAGAAGCACTCTCCGGCCAACATGCCAAACGTCCAGCAATAGCTCCCAAACGAAAGGGGCCAGCAGCCAAAGACCTAGCTGGCCTGAAAGCCCCCCAGGGGGCCCACAAGCAGCCCCTCTCAATTTGGGTCTGGGGGCTTTCGCTGGGCGGGGAACCTTGCAGGTACCTGGAAGGTTGCAGTTCGCGGCCCGAGAAGCACTCTCCGGCCAACATGCCAAACGTCCAGCAATAGCTCCCAAACGAAAGGGGCCAGCAGCCAAAGACCTAGCTGGCCTGAAAGCCCCCCAGGGGGCCCACAAGCAGCCCCTCTCAATTTGGGTCTGGGGGCTTTCGCTGGGCGGGGAACCTTGGAGGGACCTGCAAGGTTGCAGTTCGCAGCCCGAGAAGCACTCTCCGGCCAACATGCCAAACGTCCAGCAATAGCTCCCAAAGGAAAGGGGCCAGCAGCCAAAGACCTAGCTGGCCTGAAAGCCCCCCAGGGGGCCCACAAGCAGCCCCTCTCAATTTGGGTCTGGGGGCTTTCGCTGGGCGGGGAACCTTGCAGGTACCTGCAAGGTTGCAGTTCGCGGCCCGAGAAGCACTCTCCGGCCAACATGCCAAACGTCCAGCAATAGCTCCCAAACGAAAGGGGCCAGCAGCCAAAGACCTAGCTGGCCTGAAAGCCTCCCAGGGGGCCCACAAGCAGCCCCTCTCAATTTGGGTCTGGGGGCTTTTGCTGGACAGGGAACCTTGGAGGTACCTGCAAGGTTGCAGTTCGCGGCCCGAGAAGCACTCTCCGGCCAACATGCCAAACGTCCAGCAATAGCTCCCAAACGAAAGGGGCCAGCAGCCAAAGACCTAGCTGGCCTGAAAGCCCCCCAGGGGGCCCACAAGCAGCCCCTCTCAATTTGGGTCTGGGGGCTTTCGCTGGGCGGGGAACCTTGGAGGTACCTGCAAGGTTGCAGTTCGCGGCCCGAGAAGCACTCTCCGGCCAACATGCCAAACGTCCAGCAATAGCTCCCAAACGAAAGGGGCCAGCACCCAAAGACCTAGCTGGCCTGAAAGCCCCCCAGGGGGCCCACAAGCAGCCCCTCTCAATTTGGGTCTGGGGGCTTTCGCTGGGCGGGGAACCTTGGAGGGACCTGCAAGGTTGCAGTTCGCGGCCCGAGAAGCACTCTCGGGCCAACATGCCAAACGTCCAGCAATAGCTCCCAAAGGAAAGGGGCCAGCAGCCAAAGACCTAGCTGGCCTGAAAGCCCCCCAGGGGGCCCACAAGCAGCCCCTCTCAATTTGGGTCTGGGGGCTTTCCCTGGGCGGGGAACCTTGCAGGTAACTGCAAGGTTGCAGTTCGCGGCCCGAGAAGCACTCTCCGGCCAACATGCCAAACGTCCAGCAATAGCTCCCAAACGAAAGGGGCCAGCAGCCAAAGACCTAGGTGGCCTGAAAGCCCCCCAGGGGGCCCACAAGCAGCCCCTCTCAATTTGGGTCTGGGGGCTTTCGCTGGGCGGGGAACCTTGGAGGGACCTGCAAGGTTGCAGTTCGCAGCCCGAGAAGCACTCTCCGGCCAACATGCCAAACGTCCAGCAATAGCTCCCAAACGAAAGGGGCCAGCAGCCAAAGACCTAGCTGGCCTGAAAGCCCCCCAGGGGGCCCAAAAGCAGCCCCTCTCAATTTGGGTCTGGGGGCTTTCGCTGGGCGGGGAACCTTGGAGGGACCTGCAAGGTTGCAGTTCGCGGCCCGAGAAGCACTCTCCGGCCAACATGCCAAACGTCCAGCAATAGCTCCCAAACGAAAGGGGCCAGCAGCCAAAGACCTAGCTGGCCTGAAAGCCCCCCAGGGGGCCCACAAGCAGCCCCTCTCAATTTGGGTCTGGGGGCTTTCGCTGGGCGGGGAACCTTGGAGGGACCTGCAAGGTTGCAGTTCGCGGCCCGAGAAGCACTCTCCGGCCAACATGCCAAACGTCCAGCAATAGCTCCCAAACGAAAGGGGCCAGCAGCCAAAGACCTAGCTGGCCTGAAAGCCTCCCAGGGGGCCCACAAGCAGCCCCTCTCAATTTGGGTCTGGGGGCTTTCGCTGGGCAGGGAACCTTGGAGGTACCTGCAAGGTTGCAGTTCGCGGCCCGAGAAGCACTCTCCGGCCAACATGCCAAACGTCCAGCAATAGCTCCCAAACGAAAGGGGCCACCAGCCAAAGACCTAGCTGGCCTGAAAGCCTCCCAGGGGGCCCACAAGCAGCCCCTCTAAATTTGGGTCTGGGGGCTTTCGCTGGGCGGGGAACCTTGGAGGGACCTGCAAGGTTGCAGTTCGCGGCCCGAGAAGCACTCTCCGGCCAACATGCCAAACGTCCAGCAATAGCTCCCAAACGAAAGGGGCCAGCAGCCAAAGACCTAGCTGGCCTGAAAGCCTCCCAGGGGGCCCACAAGCAGCCCCTCTCAATTTGGGTCTGGGGGCTTTTGCTGGACAGGGAACCTTGGAGGTACCTACAAGGTTGCAGTTCGCGGCCCGAGAAGCACTCTCCGGCCAACATGCCAAACGTCCAGCAATAGCTCCCAAACGAAAGGGGCCAGCAGCCAAAGACCTAGCTGGCCTGAAAGCCCCCCAGGGGGCCCACAAGCAGCCCCTCTCAATTTGGGTCTGGGGGCTTTCGCTGGGCGGGGAACCTTGGAGGTACCTGCAAGGTTGCAGTTCGCGGCCCGAGAAGCACTCTCCGGCCAACATGCCAAACGTCCAGCAATAGCTCCCAAACGAAAGGGGCCAGCACCCAAAGACCTAGCTGGCCTGAAAGCCCCCCAGGGGGCCCACAAGCAGCCCCTCTCAATTTGGGTCTGGGGGCTTTCGCTGGGCGGGGAACCTTGGAGGGACCTGCAAGGTTGCAGTTCGCGGCCCGAGAAGCACTCTCGGGCCAACATGCCAAACGTCCAGCAATAGCTCCCAAAGGAAAGGGGCCAGCAGCCAAAGACCTAGCTGGCCTGAAAGCCCCCCAGGGGGCCCACAAGCAGCCCCTCTCAATTTGGGTCTGGGGGCTTTCCCTGGGCGGGGAACCTTGCAGGTAACTGCAAGGTTGCAGTTCACGGCCCGAGAAGCACTCTCCGGCCAACATGCCAAACGTCCAGCAATAGCTCCCAAACGAAAGGGGCCAGCAGCCAAAGACCTAGGTGGCCTGAAAGCCCCCCAGGGGGCCCACAAGCAGCCCCTCTCAATTTGGGTCTGGGGGCTTTCGCTGGGCGGGGAACCTTGGAGGGACCTGCAAGGTTGCAGTTCGCAGCCCGAGAAGCACTCTCCGGCCAACATGCCAAACGTCCAGCAATAGCTCCCAAAGGAAAGGGGCCAGCAGCCAAAGACCTAGCTGGCCTGAAAGCCCCCCAGGGGGCCCACAAGCAGCCCCTCTCAATTTGGGTCTGGGGGCTTTCGCTGGGCGGGGAACCTTGGAGGGACCTGCAAGGTTGCAGTTCGCGGCCCGAGAAGCACTCTCCGGCCAACATGCCAAACGTCCAGCAATAGCTCCCAAACGAAAGGGGCCAGCACCCAAAGACCTAGCTGGCCTGAAAGCCCCCCAGGGGGCCCACAAGCAGCCCCTCTCAATTTGGGTCTGGGGGCTTTCTCTGGGCAGGGAACCTTGGAGGGACCTGCAAGGTTGCAGTTCGCGGCCCGAGAAGCACTCTCCGGCCAACATGCCAAACGTCCAGCAATAGCTCCCAAACGAAAGGGGCCAGCAGCCAAAGACCTAGCTGGCCTGAAAGCCCCCCAGGGGGCCCACAAGCAGCCCCTCTCAATTTGGGTCTGGGGGCTTTCGCTGAGCTGGGAACCTTGGAGGGACCTGCAAGGTTGCAGTTCGCGGCCCGAGAAGCACTCTCCAGCCAACATGCCAAACGTCCAGCAATAGCTCCCAAACGAAAGGGGCCAGCAGCCAAAGACCTAGCTGGCCTGAAAGCCCCCCAGGGGGCCCACAAGCAGCCCCTCTCAATTTGGGTCTGGGGGCTTTCGCTGGGCGGGGAACCTTGGAGGGACCTGCAAGGTTGCAGTTCGCGGCCCGAGAAGCACTCTCCGGCCAACATGCCAAACGTCCAGCAATAGCTCCCAAACGAAAGGGGCCAGCAGCCAAAGACCTAGCTGGCCTGAAAGCCCCCCAGGGGGCCCACAAGCAGCCCCTCTCAATTTGGGTCTGGGGGCTTTCGCTGGGCAGGGAACCTTGGAGGTACCTGCAAGGTTGCAGTTCGCGGCCCGAGAAGCACTCTCCGGCCAACATGCCAAACGTCCAGCAATAGCTCCCAAAGGAAAGGGGCCAGCAGCCAAAGACCTAGCTGGCCTGAAAGCCCCCCAGGGGGCCCACAAGCAGCCCCTCTCAATTTGGGTCTGGGGGCTTTCGCTGGGCGGGGAACCTTGGAGGGACCTGCAAGGTTGCAGTTCGCGGCCCGAGAAGCACTCTCCGGCCAACATGCCAAACGTCCAGCAATAGCTCCCAAACGAAAGGGGCCAGCAGCCAAAGACCTAGCTGGCCTGAAAGCCCCCCAGGGGGCCCACAAGCAGCCCCTCTCAATTTGGGTCTGGGGGCTTTCGCTGGGCGGGGAACCTTGCAGGTACCTGCAAGTTTGCAGTTCGCGGCCCGAGAAGCACTCTCCGGCCAACATGCCAAACGTCCAGCAATAGCTCCCAAACGAAAGGGGCCAGCAGCCAAAGACCTAGCTGGCCTGAAAGCCCCCCAGGGGGCCCACAAGCAGCCCCTCTCAATTTGGGTCTGGGGGCTTTCGCTGGGCGGGGAACCTTGCAGGTACCTGCAAGGTTGCAGTTCGCGGCCCGAGAAGCACTCTCCGGCCAACATGCCAAACGTCCAGCAATAGCTCCCAAACGAAAGGGGCCAGCAGCCAAAGACCTAGCTGGCCTGAAAGCCCCCCAGGGGGCCCACAAGCAGCCCCTCTCAATTTGGGTCTGGGGGCTTTCGCTGGGCGGGGAACCTTGGAGGGACCTGCAAGGTTGCAGTTCGCGGCCCGAGAAGCACTCTCGGGCCAACATGCCAAACGTCCAGCAATAGCTCCCAAAGGAAAGGGGCCAGCAGCCAAAGACCTAGCTGGCCTGAAAGCCCCCCAGGGGGCCCACAAGCAGCCCCTCTCAATTTGGGTCTGGGGGCTTTCGCTGGGCGGGGAACCTTGCAGGTACCTGGAAGGTTGCAGTTCGCGGCCCGAGAAGCACTCTCCGGCCAACATGCCAAACGTCCAGCAATAGCTCCCAAACGAAAGGGGCCAGCAGCCAAAGACCTAGCTGGCCTGAAAGCCCCCCAGGGGGCCCACAAGCAGCCCCTCTCAATTTGGGTCTGGGGGCTTTCGCTGGGCGGGGAACCTTGCAGGTACCTGCAAGGTTGCAGTTCGCGGCCCGAGAAGCACTCTCCGGCCAACATGCCAAACGTCCAGCAATAGCTCCCAAACGAAAGGGGCCAGCAGCCAAAGACCTAGCTGGCCTGAAAGCCCCCCAGGGGGCCCACAAGCACCCCCTCTCAATTTGGGTCTGGGGGCTTTCGCTGGGCGGGGAACCTTGGAGGGACCTGCAAGGTTGCAGTTCGCGGCCCGAGAAGCACTCTCCGGCCAACATGCCAAACGTCCAGCAATAGCTCCCAAACGAAAGGGGCCAGCAGCCAAAGACCTAGCTGGCCTGAAAGCCCCCCAGGGGGCCCACAAGCAGCCCCTCTCAATTTGGGTCTGGGGGCTTTCGCTGGGCGGGGAACCTTGCAGGTACCTGCAAGGTTGCAGTTCGCGGCCCGAGAAGCACTCTCCGGCCAACATGCCAAACGTCCAGCAATAGCTCCCAAACGAAAGGGGCCAGCAGCCAAAGACCTAGCTGGCCTGAAAGCCCCCCAGGGGGCCCACAAGCAGCCCCTCTCAATTTGGGTCTGGGGGCTTTCGCTGGGCAGGGAACCTTGGAGGTACCTGCAAGGTTGCAGTTCGCGGCCCGAGAAGCACTCTCCGGCCAACATGCCAAACGTCCAGCAATAGCTCCCAAAGGAAAGGGGCCAGCAGCCAAAGACCTAGCTGGCCTGAAAGCCCCCCAGGGGGCCCACAAGCAGCCCCTCTCAATTTGGGTCTGGGGGCTTTCGCTGGGCGGGGAACCTTGGAGGTACCTGCAAGGTTGCAGTTCGCGGCCCGAGAAGCACTCTCCGGCCAACATGCCAAACGTCCAGCAATAGCTCCCAAACGAAAGGGGCCAGCAGCCAAAGACCTAGCTGGCCTGAAAGCCTCCCAGGGGGCCCACAAGCAGCCCCTCTAAATTTGGGTCTGGGGGCTTTCGCTGGGTGGGGAACCTTGGAGGGACCTGCAAGGTTGCAGTTCGCGGCCCGAGAAGCACTCTCCGGCCAACATGCCAAACGTCCAGCAATAGCTCCCAAACGAAAGGGGCCAGCAGCCAAAGACCTAGCTGGCCTGAAAGCCTCCCAGGGGGCCCACAAGCAGCCCCTCTCAATTTGGGTCTGGGGGCTTTCGCTGGGCAGGGAACCTTGGAGGTACCTGCAAGGTTGCAGTTCGCGGCCCGAGAAGCACTCTCCGGCCAACATGCCAAACGTCCAGCAATAGCTCCCAAACGAAAGGGGCCAGCAGCCAAAGACCTAGCTGGCCTGAAAGCCTCCCAGGGGGCCCACAAGCAGCCCCTCTAAATTTGGGTCTGGGGGCTTTCGCTGGGCGGGGAACCTTGGAGGGACCTGCAAGGTTGCAGTTCGCGGCCCGAGAAGCACTCTCCGGCCAACATGCCAAACGTCCAGCAATAGCTCCCAAACGAAAGGGGCCAGCAGCCAAAGACCTAGCTGGCCTGAAAGCCTCCCAGGGGGCCCACAAGCAGCCCCTCTCAATTTGGGTCTGGGGGCTTTTGCTGGACAGGGAACCTTGGAGGTACCTACAAGGTTGCAGTTCGCGGCCCGAGAAGCACTCTCCGGCCAACATGCCAAACGTCCAGCAATAGCTCCCAAACGAAAGGGGCCAGCAGCCAAAGACCTAGCTGGCCTGAAAGCCCCCCAGGGGGCCCACAAGCAGCCCCTCTCAATTTGGGTCTGGGGGCTTTCGCTGGGCGGGGAACCTTGGAGGTACCTGCAAGGTTGCAGTTCGCGGCCCGAGAAGCACTCTCCGGCCAACATGCCAAACGTCCAGCAATAGCTCCCAAACGAAAGGGGCCAGCACCCAAAGACCTAGCTGGCCTGAAAGCCCCCCAGGGGGCCCACAAGCAGCCCCTCTCAATTTGGGTCTGGGGGCTTTCGCTGGGCGGGGAACCTTGGAGGGACCTGCAAGGTTGCAGTTCGCGGCCCGAGAAGCACTCTCGGGCCAACATGCCAAACGTCCAGCAATAGCTCCCAAAGGAAAGGGGCCAGCAGCCAAAGACCTAGCTGGCCTGAAAGCCCCCCAGGGGGCCCACAAGCAGCCCCTCTCAATTTGGGTCTGGGGGCTTTCCCTGGGCGGGGAACCTTGCAGGTAACTGCAAGGTTGCAGTTCGCGGCCCGAGAAGCACTCTCCGGCCAACATGCCAAACGTCCAGCAATAGCTCCCAAACGAAAGGGGCCAGCAGCCAAAGACCTAGGTGGCCTGAAAGCCCCCCAGGGGGCCCACAAGCAGCCCCTCTCAATTTGGGTCTGGGGGCTTTCGCTGGGCGGGGAACCTTGGAGGGACCTGCAAGGTTGCAGTTCGCAGCCCGAGAAGCACTCTCCGGCCAACATGCCAAACGTCCAGCAATAGCTCCCAAAGGAAAGGGGCCAGCAGCCAAAGACCTAGCTGGCCTGAAATCCCCCCAGGGGGCCCACAAGCAGCCCCTCTCAATTTGGGTCTGGGGGCTTTCGCTGGGCGGGGAACCTTGGAGGGAACTGCAAGGTTGCAGTTCGCGGCCCGAGAAGCACTCTCCGGCCAACATGCCAAACGTCCAGCAATAGCTCCCAAACGAAAGGGGCCATCACCCAAAGACCTAGCTGGCCTGAAAGCCCCCCAGGGGGCCCACAAGCAGCCCCTCTCAATTTGGGTCTGGGGGCTTTCTCTGGGCAGGGAACCTTGGAGGTACCTGCAAGGTTGCAGTTGGCGGCCCGAGAAGCACTCTCCGGCCAACATGCCAAACGTCCAGCAATAGCTCCCAAACGAAAGGGGCCAGCAGCCAAAGACCTAGCTGGCCTGAAAGCCCCCCAGGGGGCCCACAAGCAGCCCCTCTCAATTTGGGTCTGGGGGCTTTCGCTGAGCTGGGAACCTTGGAGGGACCTGCAAGGTTGCAGTTCGCGGCCCGAGAAGCACTCTCCAGCCAACATGCCAAACGTCCAGCAATAGCTCCCAAACGAAAGGGGCCAGCAGCCAAAGACCTAGGTGGCCTGAAAGCCCCCCAGGGGGCCCACAAGCAGCCCCTCTCAATTTGGGTCTGGGGGCTTTCGCTGGGCGGGGAACCTTGGAGGGACCTGCAAGGTTGCAGTTCGCGGCCCGAGAAGCACTCTCCGGCCAACATGCAGCAAGCCCAGCAATAGCTCCCAAACGAAAGGGGCCAGCAGCCAAAGACCTAGGTGGCCTGAAAGCCCCCCAGGGGGCCCACAAGCAGCCCCTCTCAATTTGGGTCTGGGGGCTTTCGCTGGGCAGGGAACCTTGGAGGTACCTGCAAGGTTGCAGTTCGCGGCCCGAGAAGCACTCTCCGGCCAACATGCCAAACGTCCAGCAATAGCTCCCAAACGAAAGGGGCCAGCAGCCAAAGACCTAGCTGGCCTGAAAGCCCCCCAGGGGGCCCACAAGCAGCCCCTCTCAATTTGGGTCTGGGGGCTTTCGCTGGGCGGGGAACCTTGGAGGGACCTGCAAGGTTGCAGTTCGCGGGCCGAGAAGCACTCTCCGGCCAACATGCCAAACGTCCAGCAATAGCTCCCAAACGAAAGGGGCCAGCAGCCAAAGACCTAGCTGGCCTGAAAGCCCCCCAGGGGGCCCACAAGCAGCCCCTCTCAATTTGGGTCTGGGGGCTTTCGCTGGGTGGGGAACCTTGGAGGTACCTGCAAGGTTGCAGTTCGCGGCTGGAGAAGCACTCTCCGGCCAACATGCCAAACGTCCAGCAATAGCTCCCAAACGAAAGGGGCCAGCAGCCAAAGACCTAGCTGGCCTGAAAGCCCCCCAGGGGGCCCACAAGCAGCCCCTCTCAATTTGGGTCTGGGGGCTTTCGCTGAGCTGGGAAACTTGGAGGGACCTGCAAGGTTGCAGTTCGCGGCCCGAGAAGCACTCTCCGGCCAACATGCCAAACGTCCAGCAATAGCTCCCAAACGAAAGGGGCCAGCAGCCGAAGACCTACCTGGCCTGAAAGCCCCCCAGGGGGCCCACAAGCAGCCCCTCTCAATTTGGGTCTGGGGGCTTTCGCTGGGCGGGGAACCTTGGAGGGACCTGCAAGGTTGCAGTTCGCGGCCCGAGAAGCACTCTCCGGCCAACATGCCAAACGTCCAGCAATAGCTCCCAAAGGAAAGGGGCCAGCAGCCAAAGACCTAGCTGGCCTGAAAGCCCCCCAGGGGGCCCACAAGCAGCCCCTCTCAATTTGGGTCTGGGGGCTTTCGCTGGGCGGGGAACCTTGGAGAGACCTGCAAAGTTGCAGTTCGCGGCCCGAGAAGCACTCTCCGGCCAACATGCCAAACGTCCAGCAATAGCTCCCAAACGAAAGGGGCCAGCAGCCAAAGACCTAGCTGGCCTGAAAGCCCCCCAGGGGGCCCACAAGCAGCCCCTCTCAATTTGGGTCTGGGGGCTTTCGCTGAGCTGGGAACCTTGGAGGGACCTGCAAGGTTGCAGTTGGCGGCCCGAGAAGCACTCTCCAGCCAACATGCCAAACGTCCAGCAATAGCTCCCAAACGAAAGGGGCCAGCAGCCAAAGACCTAGCTGGCCTGAAAGCCCCCCAGGGGGCCCACAAGCAGCCCCTCTCAATTTGGGTCTGGGGGCTTTCGCTGGGCGGGGAACCTTGGAGGTACCTGCAAGGTTGCTTTTCGCGGCCCGAGAAGCACTCTCCGGCCAACATGCCAAACGTCCAGCAATAGCTCCCAAACGAAAGGGGCCAGCAGCCAAAGACCTAGCTGGCCTGAAAGCCCCCCAGGGGGCCCACAAGCAGCCCCTCTCAATTTGGGTCTGGGGGCTTTCGCTGGGCAGGGAACCTTGGAGGTACCTGCAAGGTTGCAGTTCGCGGCCCGAGAAGCACTCTCCGGCCAACATGCCAAACGTCCAGCAATAGCTCCCAAACGAAAGGGGCCAGCAGCCAAAGACCTAGCTGGCCTGAAAGACCCCCAGGGGGCCCACAAGCAGCCCCTCTCAATTTGGGTCTGGGGGCTTTCGCTGGGCGGGGAACCTTGGAGGGACCTGCAAGGTTGCAGTTCGCGGCCCGAGAAGCACTCTCCGGCCAACATGCCAAACGTCCAGCAATAGCTCCCAAACGAAAGGGGCCAGCAGCCAAAGACCTAGCTGGCCTGAAAGCCCCCCAGGGGGCCCACAAGCAGCCCCTCTCAATTTGGGTCTGGGGGCTTTCGCTGGGCGGGGAACCTTGGAGGTACCTGCAAGGTTGCTTTTCGCGGCCCGAGAAGCACTCTCCGGCCAACATGCCAAACGTCCAGCAATAGCTCCCAAACGAAAGGGGCCAGCAGCCAAAGACCTAGCTGGCCTGAAAGCCCCCCAGGGGGCCCACAAGCAGCCCCTCTCAATTTGGGTCTGGGGGCTTTCGCTGGGCAGGGAACCTTGGAGGTACCTGCAAGGTTGCAGTTCGCGGCCCGAGAAGCACTCTCCGGCCAACATGCCAAACGTCCAGCAATAGCTCCCAAACGAAAGGGGCCAGCAGCCAAAGACCTAGCTGGCCTGAAAGACCCCCAGGGGGCCCACAAGCAGCCCCTCTCAATTTGGGTCTGGGGGCTTTCGCTGGGCGGGGAACCTTGGAGGGACCTGCAAGGTTGCAGTTCGCGGCCCGAGAAGCACTCTCCGGCCAACATGCCAAACGTCCAGCAATAGCTCCCAAACGAAAGGGGCCAGCAGCCAAAGACCTAGCTGGCCTGAAAGCCCCCCAGGGGGCCCACAAGCAGCCCCTCTCAATTTGGGTCTGGGGGCTTTCGCTGGGCGGGGAACCTTGGAGGGACCTGCAAGGTTGCAGTTCGCGGCCCGAGAAGCACTCTCCGGCCAACATGCCAAACGTCCAGCAATAGCATCCAAGCCAAAGGGGCCAGCAACCAAAGACCTAGCTGGCCTGAAAGCCCCCCAGGGGGCCCACAAGCAGCCCCTCTCAATTTGGGTCTGGGGGCTTCCGCTGGGCGGGGAACCTTGGAGGGACCTGCAAGGTTGCAGTTGGCGGCCCGAGAAGCACTCTCCGGCCAACATGCCAAACGTCCAGCAATAGCTCCCAAACGAAAGGGGCCAGCAACCAAAGACCTAGCTGGCCTGAAAGCCCCCCAGGGGGCCCACAAGCAGCCCCTCTCAATTTGGGTCTGGGGGCTTCCGCTGGGCGGGGAACCTTGGAGGGACCTGCAAGGTTGCAGTTGGCGGCCCGAGAAGCACTCTCCAGCCAACATGCCAAACGTCCAGCAATAGCTCCCAAACGAAAGGGGCCAGCAGCCAAAGACCTAGCTGGCCTGAAAGCCCCCCAGGGGGCCCACAAGCAGCCCCTCTCAATTTGGGTCTGGGGGCTTTCGCTGGGCGGGGAACCTTGGAGGGACCTGCAAGGTTGCAGTTCGCGGCCCGAGAAGCACTCTCCGGCCAACATGCCAAACGTCCAGCAATAGCTCCCAAACGAAAGGGGCCAGCAACCAAAGACCTAGCTGGCCTGAAAGCCCCCCAGGGGGCCCACAAGCAGCCCCTCTCAATTTGGGTCTGGGGGCTTTCGCTGGGCGGGGAACCTTGGAGGTACCTGCAAGGTTGCAGTTCGCGGCCGGAGAAGCACTCTCCGGCGAACATGCCAAACGTCCAGCAATAGCTCCCAAACGAAAGGGGCCAGCAGCCAAAGACCTAGCTGGCCTGAAAGCCCCCCAGGGGGCCCACAAGAAGCCCCTCTCAATTTGGGTCTGGGGGCTTTCGCTGGGCGGGAAACCTTGGAGGGACCTGCAAGGTTGCAGTTCGCGGCCCGAGAAGCACTCTCCGGCCAACATGCCAAACGTCCAGCAATAGCTCCCAAACGAAAGGGGCCAGCAGCCAAAGACCTAGCTGGCCTGAAAGCCCCCCAGGGGGCCCACAAGCAGCCCCTCTCAATTTGGGTCTGGGGGCTTTCGCTGGGCGGGGAACCTTGGAGGGACCTGCAAGGTTGCAGTTCGCGGCCCGAGAAGCACTCTCCGGCCAACATGCCAAACGTCCAGCAATAGCTCCCAAACGAAAGGGGCCAGCAGCCAAAGACCTAGCTGGCCTGAAAGCCCCCCAGGGGGCCCACAAGCAGCCCCTCTCAATTTGGGTCTGGGGGCTTTCGCTGGGCGGGGAACCTTGGAGGGACCTGCAAGGTTGCAGTTCGCGGCCCGAGAAGCACTCTCCGGCCAACATGCCAAACGTCCAGCAATAGCTCCCAAAGGAAAGGGGCCAGCAGCCAAAGACCTAGCTGGCCTGAAAGCCCCCCAGGGGGCCCACAAGCAGCCCCTCTCAATTTGGGTCTGGGGGCTTTCGCTGGGCGGGGAACCTTGGAGGGACCTGCAAGGTTGCAGTTCGCGGCCCGAGAAGCACTCTCCGGCCAACATGCCAAACGTCCAGCAATAGCTCCCAAAGGAAAGGGGCCAGCAGCCAAAGACCTAGGTGGCCTGAAAGCCCCCCAGGGGGCCCACAAGCAGCCCCTCTCAATTTGGGTCTGGGGGCTTTCGCTGGGCGGGGAACCTTGCAGGTACCTGCAAGGTTGCAGTTCGCGGCCCGAGAAGAACTCTCCGGCCAACATGCCAAACGTCCAGCAATAGCTCCCAAAGGAAAGGGGCCAGCAGCCAAAGACCTAGCTGGCCTGAAAGCCCCCCAGGGGGCCCACAAGCAGCCCCTCTCAATTTGGGTCTGGGGGCTTTCGCTGAGCTGGGAAACTTGGAGGGACCTGCAAGGTTGCAGTTCGCGGCCCGAGAAGCACTCTCCGGCCAACATGCCAAACGTCCAGCAATAGCTCCCAAACGAAAGGGGCCAGCAGCCAAAGACCTAGGTGGCCTGAAAGCCCCCCAGGGGGCCCACAAGCAGCCCCTCTCCATTTGGGTCTGGGGGCTTTCGCTGGGCGGGGAACCTTGGAGGGACCTGCAAGGTTGCAGTTGGCGGCCCGAGAAGCACTCTCCGGCCAACATGCCAAACGTCCAGCAATAGCTCCCAAACGAAAGGGGCCAGCAGCCAAAGACCTAGCTGGCCTGAAAGCCCCCCAGGGGGCCCACAAGCAGCCCCTCTCAATTTGGGTCTGGGGGCTTTCGCTGGGCGGGGAACCTTGGAGGGACCTGCAAGGTTGCAGTTCGCGGCCCGAGAAGCACTCTCCGGCCAACATGCCAAACGTCCAGCAATAGCTCCCAAACGAAAGGGGCCAGCAGCCAAAGACCTAGCTGGCCTGAAAGCCCCCCAGGGGGCCCACAAGCAGCCCCTCTCAATTTGGGTCTGGGGGCTTTCGCTGGGCGGGGAACCTTGGAGGGACCTGCAAGGTTGCAGTTGGCGGCCCGAGAAGCACTCTCTGGCCAACATGCCAAACGTCCAGCAATAGCTCCCAAACGAAAGGGGCCAGCAGCCAAAGACCTAGCTGGCCTGAAAGCCCCCCAGGGGGCCCACAAGCAGCCCCTCTCAATTTGGGTCTGGGGGCTTTCGCTGGGCGGGGAACCTTGGAGGGACCTGCAAGGTTGCAGTTCGCGGCCCGAGAAGCACTCTCCGGCCAACATGCCAAACGTCCAGCAATAGCTCCCAAACGAAAGGGGCCAGCAGCCAAAGACCTAGCTGGCCTGAAAGCCCCCCAGGGGGCCCACAAGCAGCCCCTCTCAATTTGGGTCTGGGGGCTTTCGCTGGGCGGGAAACCTTGCAGGTACCTGCAAGGTTGCAGTTCGCGGCCCGAGAAGCACTCTCCGGCCAACATGCCAAACGTCCAGCAATAGCTCCCAAACGAAAGGGGCCAGCAGCCAAAGACCTAGGTGGCCTGAAAGCCCCCCAGGGGGCCCACAAGCAGCCCCTCTCAATTTGGGTCTGGGGGCTTTCGCTGGGCGGGGAACCTTGGAGGGACCTGCAAGGTTGCAGTTCGCGGCCCGAGAAGCACTCTCCGGCCAACATGCCAAACGTCCAGCAATAGCTCCCAAACGAAAGGGGCCAGCAGCCAAAGACCTAGCTGGCCTGAAAGCCCCCCAGGGGGCCCACAAGCAGCCCCTCTCAATTTGGGTCTGGGGGCTTTCGCTGGGTGGGGAACCTTGGAGGGACCCGCAAGGTTGCAGTTCGCGGCCGGAGAAGCACTCTCCGGCCAACATGCCAAACGTCCAGCAATAGCTCCCAAACGAAAGGGGCCAGCAGCCAAAGACCTAGCTGGCCTGAAAGCCCCCCAGGGGGCCCACAAGCAGCCCCTCTCAATTTGGGTCTGGGGGCTTTCGCTGGGCGGGGAACCTTGGAGGGACCTGCAAGGTTGCAGTTCGCGGCCCGAGAAGCACTCTCCGGCCAACATGCCAAATGTCCAGCAATAGCTCCCAAACGAAAGGGGCCAGCAGCCAAAGACCTAGCTGGCCTGAAAGCCCCCCAGGGGGCCCACAAGCAGCCCCTCTCAATTTGGGTCTGGGGGCTTTCGCTGGGCGGGGAACCTTGGAGGTACCTGCAAGCTTGCAGTTGGCGGCCCGAGAAGCACTCTCCGGCCAACATGCCAAACGTCCAGCAATAGCTCCCAAACGAAAGGGGCCAGCAGCCAAAGACCTAGCTGGCCTGAAAGCCCCCCAGGGGGCCCACAAGCAGCCCCTCTCAATTTGGGTCTGGGGGCTTTCGCTGGGCGGGGAACCTTGGAGGGACCTGCAAGGTTGCAGTTGGCGGCCCGAGAAGCACTCTCCGGCCAACATGCCAAACGTCCAGCAATAGCTCCCAAACGAAAGGGGCCAGCAGCCAAAGACCTAGCTGGCCTGAAAGCCCCCCAGGGGGCCCACAAGCAGCCCCTCTCAATTTGGGTCTGGGGGCTTTCGCTGGGCGGGGAACCTTGGAGGGACCTGCAAGGTTGCAGTTCGCGGCCCGAGAAGCACTCTCCGGCCAACATGCCAAACGTCCAGCAATAGCTCCCAAACGAAAGGGGCCAGCAGCCAAAGACCTAGCTGGCCTGAAAGCCCCCCAGGGGGCCCACAAGCAGCCCCTCTCAATTTGGGTCTGGGGGCTTTCGCTGGGCGGGGAACCTTGGAGGGACCTGCAAGGTTGCAGTTGGCGGCCCGAGAAGCACTCTCCGGCCAACATGCCAAACGTCCAGCAATAGCTCCCAAACGAAAGGGGCCAGCAGCCAAAGACCTAGCTGGCCTGAAAGCCCCCCAGGGGGCCCACAAGCAGCCCCTCTCAATTTGGGTCTGGGGGCTTTCGCTGGGCGGGGAACCTTGGAGGTACCTGCAAGGTTGCAGTTGGCGGCCCGAGAAGCACTCTCCGGCCAACATGCCAAACGTCCAGCAATAGCTCCCAAACGAAAGGGGCCAGCAGCCAAAGACCTAGGTGGCCTGAAAGCCCCCCAGGGGGCCCACAAGCAGCCCCTCTCAATTTGGGTCTGGGGGCTTTCGCTGGGCGGGGAACCTTGCAGGGACCTGCAAGGTTGCAGTTCGCGGGCCCGAGAAGCACTCTCCGGCCAACATGCCAAACGTCCAGCAATAGCTCCCAAACGAAAGGGGCCAGCAGCCAAAGACCTAGCTGGCCTGAAAGCCCCCCAGGGGGCCCACAAGCAGCCCCTCTCAATTTGGGTCTGGGGGCTTTTGCTGGGCGGGGAACCTTGGAGGGACCTGCAAGGTTGCAGTTCGCGGCCCGAGAAGCACTCTCCGGCCAACATGCCAAACGTCCAGCAATAGCTCCCAAAGGAAAGGGGCCAGCAGCCAAAGACCTAGCTGGCCTGAAAGCCCCCCAGGGGGCCCACAAGCAGCCCCTCTCAATTTGGGTCTGGGGGCTTTCGCTGGGTGGGGATCCTTGGAGGGACCTGCAAGGTTGCAGTTCGCGGCCCGAGAAGCACTCTCCGGCCAACATGCCAAACGTCCAGCAATAGCTCCCAAACGAAAGGGGCCAGCAGCCAAAGACCTAGCTGGCCTGAAAGCCCCCCAGGGGGCCCACAAGCAGCCCCTCTCAATTTGGGTCTGGGGGCTTTCGCTGGGCGGGGAACCTTGGATGGACCTGCAAGGTTGCAGTTCGCGGCCCGAGAAGCACTCTCCGGCCAACATGCCAAACGTCCAGCAATAGCTCCCAAACGAAAGGGGCCAGCAGCCAAAGACCTAGCTGGCCTGAAAGCCCCCCAGGGGGCCCACAAGCAGCCCCTCTCAATTTGGGTCTGGGGGCTTTCGCTGGGCGGGGAACCTTGGAGGGACCTGCAAGGTTGCAGTTCGCGGCCCGAGAAGCACTCTCCGGCCAACATGCCAAACGTCCAGCAATAGCTCCCAAACGAAAGGGGCCAGCAGCCAAAGACCTAGCTGGCCTGAAAGCCCCCCAGGGGGCCCCCAAGCAGCCCCTCTCAATTTGGGTCTGGGGGCTTTCGCTGGGCAGGGAACCTTGGAGGGACCTGCAAGGTTGCAGTTCGCGGCCCGAGAAGCACTCTCCGGCCAACATGCCAAACGTCCAGCAATAGCTCCCAAAGGAAAGGGGCCAGCAGCCAAAGACCTAGCTGGCCTGAAAGCCCCCCAGGGGGCCCACAAGCAGCCCCTCTCAATTTGGGTCTGGGGGCTTTCGCTGGGCGGGGAACCTTGGAGGGACCTGCAAGGTTGCAGTTGGCGGCCCGAGAAGCACTCTCCGGCCAACATGCCAAACGTCCAGCAATAGCTCCCAAAGGAAAGGGGCCAGCAGCCAAAGACCTAGCTGGCCTGAAAGCCCCCCAGGGGGCCCACAAGCAGCCCCTCTCAATTTGGGTCTGGGGGCTTTCGCTGGGTGGGGAACCTTGGAGGTACCTGCAAGGTTGCAGTTCGCGGCTGGAGAAGCAC